>NW_012145856.1:2882666-2906688 GCF_000956105.1 Propithecus coquereli
ACCAAATTTTAATAATCCACTCATGGATTGACGGGCACTTGGGTTGTTTCCACATTCTTGCAATAGTGAATTGTGCTGCCATAAACATTTGGGTGTGGCTCTGATTTTAGATTAACCTCAAGCCTGCTGCTAGCTCCCTGTTTCTCACTTTTGTCGTTTTTCAAAGGACTGGCCTCACTATCTGCAAAGGCTTGTGGGCAGGAGCCTAAAAAAGAAAGCTCATTGGTTTTTGTGTTTATTATTTTACCCAAAGGTAATTTGACATTTGGGTGCTATCTTCTAGTTACTTGCTAAGGGAATAAATTTTGTTTAGTTTTATTTCTTTTTCTTATAGGTCCTCATTATTTTTGGAAAATATGCGGGATCATTCAAATTTAGACATCTGCCCTTGACTCCTCCAAATTGGAAATAAAATTTTTAATTACAAATGTTATAGCCACCATTTTAAAGAAAAATAATTGACTAAGGAAAGAAGTTGATGAAGTAGAAACTATTTTTCTATTTGTTATTAGGCCACATATATGGTAGTTAGTGAATGAAATGAGGTTGTGTAAGTCCTTCCTTAGTACAAGTGTTAATGCAAAAGAACAAAAGATCTAGAATAAGATTTTGAAATTAGAACCTACATAGAGTTAAAATAATTCGTAAAGTTAAAATTTTGAAAGGAGAAAAAGAAACACGGTAGGAGCTTATAATTTTTGAATTGATAATTCAAAATAATACAGTTGAGAATAAGAACTCACTATAAGCAGGAATGGAAACAGTATTAGATGGAATACACTACATTTGTTTTTAAAATCATATTGTGATAGCTATAACAATATCTTCATAAAATGAACAAAATTAGACACTATGCTAATTTTAAGTTACATAGGGCTCTGCGTATATGGATATCGATGATTGACAAATAGGCAAATTTTGAGTTTGAAAATTATAGTAGCACTTGGGTGCCCAGGAGAAAAGGCAATTACAGTAAGTCGAAGGCCACTGTTAGTTCATTTTATGTTGCTATAAAAGAAATACCTGAGGCTGGGTAATTTATAAAGAGAAGAGGTTTATTTGGCTTGCACTTCTGCAAACTGTACAAGAAACATGGTGCCAGCATCTACTTCTGGGAAGGGCTTCAGGGAGCTTCCAATCAATGCAGAAGGCAAAGGGGGAGCAGGTGTGTCACATGGTGAGAGAAGGAGCAAGGGAAGGAGGAGGTGGTGCCACACTCATTTAAACGACCAGCTCTCATGTGAACAAACAAAGCAAGAACTCACTCATTATTGTAGGGAGAGCCCCAAGACATTCATGAGGAATCTGCCCCCATGCTCCAAACACCTCTCACTTGGCCCTGCCTCAAACATTGGAGATGGAATTTCAACATAAGATTTGGAGGGGACGAGTATCCAAACTATATTAGCCACACTTCTGTTTTCCATGTAGGAGACTAGGTTACCCAGAAATCTAGAAAAGAAACACGCCAAGGAGTAATGCTGTTCTTTCCCTTCTCACATCAATTTCCTCTATAAATGTGCTTTTGTTTTTAAATATTAAAACATCATTTCATGCTTCATAGGATAATTTCTAAAGGACAAAGGTTATTTTCAAATTTTGCCATTTAGAGATTAGGTGTATTCCAATTTTCGCAAGCAGAACATTTAAAGATAAGAAAGAAAGAGAATATGTTACTCAATTTCTTAAAAATTGAGAACATTATAAAATAGGTTAGTCAAAGTAAATATACCTTTATTTGATAGATAATTGTGTGAAAATTCTTATCATCATCAAATACTGCTGATAAGCTGGGCCCAGTTCCACATGTTTTTTCCTCAAGTTTGTTGTTAATGTAAGGACTGGTGAAAGCATCAAAATACGAATCAGGCACGAGATTAGGAACTGATAGCACGGTGTTTTGACAATGATTAATTGCACCTGAAATACCATCCTGTTAGAGAGAAAGACATAAACATAAATGTAAACACATATATGACTACATTTATGAGTACTTTTGAATTTTTTGAATGTTAAAATAAATAAAAACCCATTCAACCAGGCCAGGTGTTGTGCTGATTCTGAGTATATGACAAATCAGAAGACAAAGCCTTGCCTTTGGGACACATATTTTCAAGCTGAGAGAGAGCCAGATAAGTGAAAAATTGCAACACATTCTGATGAGTTCTATAGCTGAAGTGTGAACAAAACACTAATAGGTCATAAGGAAAGAAAGGCCAAAGTAAACCTATAGGAAAGTTTAAAGGGAGGGTTAATAGTTTATGTTCCTTGAGCAGTAATTTCTATTCTAGAAATCTAACCTAGGAGAAGAAATTACATATGCAAACTAAACAAAGATTTACATGCAAAGATTTACATGCAGCATTGCTCATAACTAATTAGAGCAACACTTCAGTGTTCAAAAATATTTGGAGCACATTTATATAAGTTATGGTGCATTCATGCAATGGAAAATCATGTATCCTTTCAAAATGGTATCTCTGAAAATTGTTTAATGACATGGAGAGAAGATTATGATATAATGTTAAGTTAAAAAAAGAGCGAGTAGGACATAAAATTGGAGTATGATATCACCCCAATTTAAGCATGTATCTGTATCTATATCTATCTACATATATAATCTCATGGTAAGCTAGGTATGTCAGTATATCAGTATGTACTAAAACAAGATTGGAGGGAAGTATATAAAAATGTTAACAGAGGTTATTTCTATTTCTGGCACATAGGATTATGAATGCTTTTAATGATCCTTTTTCTGTGTTTTTCACATCCTCTTCAATGCATATTAATTAGTTTATAGTTCATAACAAATGTAAAATCTAATTAGAGAAAATATGATAAAGAAAATGTACCTCTTGAACACATGGCCATGTAGAGTGGAATAATAGACATTGGAGACTCCAAAGGTGGGAGAGTGGGAGGAGGGTGAGGGATGAGAAATTACCTATTGGGTACAATGTGCACTATTTGGGATGTGAGTACACCAAAAACCCAAACCTCACTGCTATACAATATATCCATGTAACAAAACTGTACTTGTACCCACTAAATATATAGGAATAATAAAGAAAAGGTACCTCTTGAAATGAATGAGTCTTAAAAGATGAATAGGAGCTTGCCAAATGTACAAGACAGGAGTACAATCCTTGCCAAGTCATTGTGTATGGAGGGCCTGAGGAAGGGGTGGTAGGTTTGGGTGCTGTGAACTGTTCAGGCACTGAGCACAGTGCCAGTGTGGAGAAACAGGACAACACGCAGTTGGCCCCCTCATGGAAGGCCTTATGCATGATGCCAATATTGGCCCATAGACCGGTGCTCCCCAGACTGTGACTGGGGACTACCCAGAGGATACAGGGTCCCAATTTCCTGGGTAAGTCTGGGAAGAAACCCTGGGTTGAACAAAGTTAAAAAGGATACTTCTCAGGACCTGCTCACCAGGATTTTTCATAGCTGTTAATATGTAAATGTGTACTGCAATCCCTTCACTCTTAAAATGCTGATCAACATCTCACAGAGCTTACTCCGAAAAATGCTACTATAGATGATGGAGAAATTTTAAGCAGAAAAGTGACACGATCAGATTTGCATGTGAGAATAGTCTTGCTGTCAGCAACGTGGAGAATGCCTTAGAGGGAAGGGAGGCAGGCAAATGAGAATGGACTTTTACGGCAGCCCAGATAAGAATGCTGAGGTCTCTACGGAGAAGAGAGGTGGAGGGGGTGCAACCAAGGGTCAGCACACCAGGTCTGGTAACTTGGTCTTGAGGAGGTAGAGGAGGATCTAGGAGGACTCCCACATTGCTGGCTTGGGAATCTGGATAGTGCCTTTCATTGATGGAGAGATAGGGAGGGGAGAGCAAGTTATGGGAAAAGTTGGTAAGTTCAGGTCATTTTGGTGAATTGCAGTTAATTTTGTGACATTCAGGTGGAGATTTCCAGATGGCCATTAGTTGGAGTTTAGAATAAAAGTACTGGATCTCAATATATATCTATGTTGGCGTTCTAGAAGTGGTAGTCAGAACAATGGGCACAGAAAAGAGCACCCAAGAAGAGGACAGAGGTTGAGAAGCAGAGGGATGAAGCCCTTTAGGATAGCAACAGTCAAAGGTCAGACAAAAGAGAGGCTCTTAGAAAGAGGACTGAGAAGGAAAAAATGTTGGTATAGGAGTAGAACCAAGATAAATCAATGGAGGAAAGAGTCTACTTCAAGAGGTGAAAGCAGTAAACAGAATCAAAATAACAGGGAGCCCACCAATCATAATAGGAAAGATAAAAATTGAAAAGTATGTATCGAATCAAGTATTAGGAATCCATAGGTAATATAAGCAAGAACAATGAAAGATGTCATAACTTAAATATACAATTTTCCTTTAGACTAAGCTCTATATGTGTGTGTGAAACAACTGGATGGGAATGATGAAGACTAATGACCAAAACAATACGAGAAAAATAGAAAATTTAAGAATTATAGCCCTATTTAACATTTATCGGCTAATTTTGGGTTATATGAAGTAAAATCTTATATGGGTATGAACACACAAACATGCCGATTATGCCCAGAGCATGGCCATGTATTTTTCATGTACAGGAGTTAAAAATACCCATGTGGGGAGCAGGGTCCTACAATAAGAAATGGGAGGAGTATAGAATTTTTTGAGGCCCATCACTTGGGGGTAAAGAACAGCTAGCTGCTTGCAGGAGAGAGCCTTCTTGTTTCATCTGTAGCACATGAGTCTTGTGGCAGGCTGGGACATAAGAGCCCAGTGCCTCTCTGCGTGGGAGCCTTTCAGTGGGCTTTCAACCACAGGGACCTTAGCAGTCTGCCTGACATTGTAATTGTCTTAGAAGAGCCTATCTCATAAATTACAGAATCATAGACTGCTGCATGGAATAGGAAGCAACACTGGAACTCATTTTACAAATGCAGAAACTGAAATCCAGAGAGGTAAGTGGTTTTCCCAAGGTCAAATAGCTTATTAATTGTGAAGTCAAGACTAAAATCTAAAGATCCTCATTACTAGTGCTGTTGCACATAGTATACCAGCTAACAACAGAAAATACAGACTTCAACTGGCTTGCTATGCAAATGTGGTAGGCAGAATTCTAAGATAATCCCTAAGATTCCTGCCCTCTGGGTACAAACTCTGTACAATCCTCTCCTCTTGAGTGTGGCTGAGACCTGTGAAGGTGATGGGATGTCATTCCCATGATTAAGTTACATTATATGGCAAAGGTGGAGGGATTTTACAGATATAATTAAAGTCTCAAATCAATTGATTTTGAGTTGATTAAAAAGGTGATTATCTTGGATAGACATGACTGAAAGCCCTTTCTGAGAGAAATTCTCCATATGGCCTTGAAGAAGTAAATGGCTATATTGTAAACTGTCTATAAAGGGGACCACATGGTTTCTAGGACCTAAGGGTGGTCCCTGGCTGACATCCCTCAAGAAAATGGGAACCTCAGTCCTATAGCCGCATAGAGCTGAATTCTTCCAAAAACCCAAGGGAATTCAGAAGTGGATCCTTCTCTACTCAAGCTTCTGATAAGATCTCAGGCACAGCAGACCCATGAACAGCAGCCTGGAGAGGCCCTGAAACAGAGGATGAGCTGAGCAGTGGGCGACAAGGCCCCCGACCTACAGAGATTATGAGATAATAAATGGCTGTTGTTTTAAACTGCTAAATTTGTGGTAATTTGCTACACAACAATAGATAACTTAAACAATGACATTCTCTCAGATGTAGCATGCTTTTAAAAAGATTTCAAAAATGGTATTTATGACAGACGTTTCTTGAACTTTACTTAGAGAGATGTAAATAGTCAATTCCAAATTTTGTATAGCGTATATTTTCTTGCTTGTGTACCTTACAAGGTCCCTGATCTGTCTCAAGTTAAAGAGTATGTGCTAACCTATTGGATAGTTTGATGTAGATGTAATGCTGTGAGAGAACAATGCATTCTTTCTTACGATCAGTTTGGAGACATGCCATCTGCAATCCTGCCACCCAATTGACAGTAAAACAGCTGCTTAATTTTCCAAAAAGGTGCTTATATGTGGATTTTACATGAAAAAACACACACCAGGAAGTCTTCCAAAGAAGGCTCAAAGAGTAGTGACTGGACTGTCAAGATCAGTTCTGTGAGGAACATGGGGATGAGGGACTCATCTTCTTCTTGCTTTTCCACCACAGGGGCCCCCTGAAATGAGCACATTTGCAGTGTTATAAAGACACAAGTTCCAAGGTGTAAAATTAAAAACAACAAAAACAAAACAAGAGACATGTAAACTTAAGTTTATACAATTAGCTGAATTTATAAACTTGGAGTGCAGAAAGTCTTTCAAAAAAGTAATATCACAGAAAAAAAGACAAATATTGAAAGACTACACAGCTATGTAAAACTTCTCTTTTTATAAAAACACTATTGACAAAATGGAAAAGTAAATAATAAATTGGGAAACATATCAGTAATGTATAATATGTAGCACATAGAAAGTTGATAATAGTTGAATGAAAATATAGTTGATATACTTAATAGAAGTACTATAATATATTAATACTTAAATAGAAATATATTCAAATAGACACGTACTCAAATAGAAAAATGGGAAAAGGGCATAATCTGATAATTCTTAAAAGGAAAATACAAATGATCAATCAACCTTGTCCTTCTTCTCTTCCTTAAAATAGTTTATGAGTAACAGCATTGATTGTTTACTGTGTGCCAGGCACAGTGCTATTCACATCATTCCCACATCAACCATATGAAACAGGTACCATTATTACTCCTGTGAGAAAATGGGATCTGGAGAAGGTAAAATATTTCATCCACAACATATTGGCTAGAAAGCAGCAGGCCAGCATTCAAACCCAGGTCTTTCTGATTGCTGGACCTATGCTCTTATCCCTGCACTAGGGTAGCAATTAAAAAAATATAACGTTTAAAAGCAGTGATACATTGCTTTGCATTCAACAGACTGACAAAGATTAAAATGAAGATAATATCTAGTATGCATGTGGGTAAATGCTCATTCTCAAACATGGCTAAGAAGGTTATAAATTAGCAAAACTTTGTAGAAAGTTATGGATCAGCATGTATCAAAAGCCTTAAAAAGCATGCATATTTTTGATCCAACAATTCTACATCTAGGAATTTCTTCTAAGAGGAAAAATCCAAAATGTGTGAAAAATATATGGACAAGGAAGTCCTTCACAGCATTATTTGGAATAGTGAGTACGTGATTAATAAAAGAAATTATTTACAAGAATTATAATACATTTCTGACAACCAGCAAGATGGCGAATGAGAAAAACCCCCAGCGAGAGTGTCTCTGCAAGAAAGACAGATTTTAGATGAAAGTGAAAAAACAAACAGGCAGATAAACATAGATTGGATGAGGGTCAGATGAAAGGTTGCCTGAAACTACAGGAGACTCCATGCGAAGAAGTTGCAGAGCAGAACTGGAAGGAGAAAGGCATCGGCAGCGTCTAAACCCTCAGAGGCTTAGAGACCAGTGACGAGGGTAGGTGGAGCGGTTAAATTTCCCCTCTCTTGCATTTCGGACTGCTGGTGGGCTTCTGAGCTGCTGGAGAGACTTGCCAACACCAGCCCAGAGACAACTGCCACCGGTGAGCTGTGAGCCTCTTACAGCAGGGCAACAGGCTCTCCGCTCCCTAGGGGCACCTCCTGCCCCACAGACCCGAGCCCATTGGCAGGTGCCATATTGCTTCATTCTCCCCTTCCCCTCCCCTACCCGCGGCTGCTGAGAGAGACAATTTAGCCACCACTTGGAGGCATCCGCAGGGAATGGGACCTTTCCTTTTGGGGCCCTGTAGCAGATTGAGGGGTACTTGAACTGTGAGCTCCCTATCTGCTGGCCCACCCAGGTGTTGCTTCTCTGGTGACTCCAGCAGAGCAGGGTAAACTCTGAGGCACAGAGACATTGATCCAGCTTGGGCACCCCATGGGTGACTTGAGACCAGTGCTCTTCTCCCTGGCAGGGTCAGGGATTGATCTCCAGGGCCCAGGGCACAGGCCTGCAGGACATATCCCGTACACCCAGGACTTGATTGCATTGTCCGGGGGCACAGAAGGGATATTTGTGAACTAGTTTACTGAGGTGCGTGTGCCTTCAGGGGCAGATCAGAGTGGGTCCTAGCTGCAGCATGCTTGAGGGGCAACCATCCTCCCATGGGAGGGTTGCGCTCCCAGCTCAGGCTATGATCTTGGGCAGGGAACCTCCTGGCTCGCATCACAGTCAGGGGAGATCCACTGGCTTGAGGTCCTGCCTGCTGGCAGATGCCCAGGAAAAACCACGGAATAGGGGAGGGTGGAAAGGAGCAAGGTCTGCTCCAGACTGCCAGACTGTGGGTCTAAGAAAGCCCCACCTCCACATGGAGATTTTTGGTTGAGTGGGATCATTTCAGCCCCTCCCTGGCAACTTTGCCCAGAAGCAGAGAACAGACCTTTGACCCCTGCTAACAGCATTTGTGAAACTTGAGGGCAGGCTCACCCAACCCAGCTCTGCCCAGCCTCACTCCCCCACCTGCCCCCACTGAGGTGGAGAATAAGGACACACCTGGAAATGCCAGGGCCCCACCCACCAACTGAGGCACTAGAGTGCTTCTCCAGAGGAACCAGAGCTGGTTACAGGACCCAAAAACAACACCACAGCTTGCTAGTTCCAGCAAGTACCACCTACTGACAGGGAGGTCAATTTGCATGTCTTTTTATTACATTTACTGACTCATCATATGGAGTGTGGTCGAATCTCACCCACGAACGCCACCTACTGGCTCAGAGACTAAACTAGGTGTGTCATTGTGTCATCTAAATGAAAATCTACAGGTAAGAAGTAACAGCTGTTCCAGATGGGAAGGAATCAGCGAAAGAACTCTGGAATTATGAAGAATCAAACTGAGAGCACACCCCCAAAGGGGCACACCAGCTCTCTAGCAATGGATATCAACCAAATTCAGAACACTAAAATGACAGAAGAATTTCGAACATGGATTGTAAGAAAACTCAATGATATGCAAGAGAAAATGGATACCCAACACAAAGAAACAACAACAAAAAAATCCGGTACTTGGAAGAAAAATTCACTAAAGAAACTGAAATATTAAAGAAAAATATTCACATGCTACACTTCCGATAAAGAGCTGTTAACTAGAATCTATATAGAACTCAGGAAAATCAGCAAGAAAATATCAAACAACCCTAAAAAAAGGGGGCAAAGGACATGAACAAAAACTTTTCAAGAGAAGATAGACTAATGACCAACAAACAGATGAAAAAATGCCCAATATCTCTAATCATCAGGGAATGTACATCAAAACCACAAGGAGATATCACTTATCTCCAGTGAGAATGGCCCTTATCAAAAAGTTCCAAAACAATAAATGTTGGCGTGGATGTGGAGAGACAGGAACACTCCTACACTGCTTGTGGGACTGCAAACTAGTACAACCTCTGTGGAAAATAGTATGTAGATACCTCAAAGAGCTACCAGTAGAACTACCATTTGATCTAGCAGTCCCATTACTGGGCATCTACCCAAAGGAACAAAAGACATTCTATAAAAAAGACATCTGCACTAGAATGTTTATAGCAGCACAATTCACAATTGCAAACATGTGGGAAACAACCCAAGTGCCTATCAATACACAAGTGGATTAAGAAAATGGGTATATGAACACTATGGAGTTCTACTCAGTCACAAAAAACAATGGTGATCTAGCACCTCTTGTATTATCCTGGATAGAGCTAGAGCCCATTCTACTAAATGAAATATCACAAGAATGGAAAAACAAGCACCACACGTACTCACTATCAAATTGGTATTAACTGATCAACACTTATGTGTACATATAGTAGTAACATTCATCTAGTGTTAGGCAGATGGGAGGGGATAGGAGGGAGGGATGGATATATTCACACTTAATGGGTGCGGTGCGCACCATCTGGGGGATGGACACACTTGAAGCTCTGACTTGGGTGGGGCAAAGGCAATATATGTAACCTAAACGTTTGTTCCCCTGTAATACGCTGAAGTAAAAAAATAGCCATAAAAAGAATTATAATACATTTCTGTTTGAGAATATCACATGGCAAAATACATGTTGACTTGGGAAATTTTTCAGAATACCATATTGCTAAGTGGAAAAGCAAGATAAAATAGTAAGTAAAAGTATGATATCTTTTTTCCCTTGGAAATAGTTACATTTGGGCAGCAAAGGATGCTTTTCTTTGTATATTTCTGTGTTTTTAGAATTTTCTGCACTTAGCATATATTACTTTTATAATTAGAAAAATAAATGCTACTTTTAAAATTTGTAGTATTTATAAAAAGGAGGAATTGAAAATAAGGAAGGAGAGAAAGCAATGAAAAGGAGTATGGGACTATGTTTTAACTTTTGGAGAAAAGAGAAACTAAGGCAAAGATAATCAGGTCTTTTACTGCATAGTTAGGTTTCCTAGGTGGAAGACAGCTGAGATGAAAAGGTGGGAGGCTTGATCAAATCAGTAACATGTTTTGCTATGTTTTTAGGTAATTCTGGCAAGAATCTTTTGGTATCAAAGATGGAGCTAGGCCAAAGCTTACTGAAAAACTTGGATATGAGATAATATGAGTTCCCTCTTCACTATGCTAGATTGTACAACTTTGTACTACTTCATCTCAAACATCCCAAATTACTCTGTGTTGTTAAGATCAACATCCTCCTGAGAGGTCATCCACTCAGAGCACAAAGATTTGCTTCCATGATTTACTTCTTCTCGCCTCTAAATTATTGCTTATCTCTTTCATTTATACCACTTTTCCTGCTTCTCCCTGCTAGTTTATGCCCATGATGACCCCCCACATTATAAGTTTCTTGGGGGCAAGGATCCTGTCTACACTTTTCATCACTATATACCCCATATCCAGTGTGGGGATTGGCACCTAATTGGTACTTAAGAAATATGTCAATGAACACATGAATAACCTTTAGCAAATTCCTATGAGACAGACAGCAACATTTTCTCAGTACAGTGGATTCTTACTCTATTATTAGATACTCATTGATATGCTGATTTTCTTTCCACCATTTTATATGCATATGGTAGGCTCCCATTATATTGTGAAATCCTCTAAGCATCTCTCTATTTTTCCAATGCACAGAAAATAACATAATTCATAGAACATAGTATGTACTCCTCAATAAATACTGACCAATGAATATTCTTAATTTTGTCTGAATATACCTTTTTATCAGTGACTTCAGGCTTCTCTTCAGTAATCCATTTCTGAATGACATCTGCTGAAGGTGTTCGTTTTAGCTTGTCAGTGAGATAATTCAAAAGAGAGTTAACAGAATTTACTGTTAAGACGTGCATTGTGTTCTCAATTAGATAGTCATTTAGACGGATAAAGCTTGAAAGAAAAAAATAAATGCAACTTCAGTATTATATATTCACTACATATTTTTGACAGTGCCTCTAAAGCAAGTGTTTAAATTTTAAAGTATCATAATTTCTTCTTAAATTTCCATTTAATTATATTATAATAGCATAGATTTATTGTCAAGAAGAGTTGTTCTTTTAAAACACAAATATATTCAAATATATAGCATCAATTTAGCTAGGTTTTCTAGTTCTTTGGTAGGATATTTAATGAGTAATATAATTAAGGAAAATGCACCTGGTTCATCTAGCCAAAAGAGCCACCAGATTTTTTAAAAACATGCTTTAAAGAAGAAATTAATGCATAAAACATCTGTAACTTGCATTCTAATGATAAAAGTATGAAATCTTTGCTATTGAATAAATGTTGTTTCACAGCAGTTGCTAACCCAAAGGTGCAAATTTTGCTTTTCCTTACTTGTGTGCTTAGAAATGCAGACGAGTCAGCAAGACATTTAAAATAACTTTTTATTTTGCTTAAGTAGAGCTCCAGGGCTTCTAGTACTTCTAGGCCCATGATGGTGGTGGTCTCACAGACTGCTTCACTGACTTCTGTTGCTACATGGACATTTTCATATATAAACTGGTACACAGTTAAGGTTTATTAAAAAGACACTTGCAAAAGTTGGATTAAGTTAGTGAGCATAAAATAACAACCGTCAGTACTTTATAGTTCCACAGACAACTTTTCAGATAATGTTTGATGATTTTGTTTGCAAGAGTTGTTTGTAATCATGAGGTTTTAGAATGACAGGAAATCTAAACACTGGAACTGTCAAGGTCAAGATCTAGTTGGGTAAAGCAGATGGCAGAATTAATGCTAATGAGGGTGAGTCCCCTGGCAAAGTTCTAGGAAGACAACTTCCATCTCTGGCTCCCAGTTGCAAGACCTGCCTTAGGGATAGGGTGGAACTTGGTGTGGTTATACAGTTGCCTGTAGTTCTTTAGTGACCAAAAAGATGGACACTCCAGGCCCACTTGAGGAGGTCTACAAATCTCTGTGTGTCTGACTTCTCCTTACCACAGCCTGCTCTACTGAAGGTCTCCATGGTCCAGGCTGGGCCAGAGGGAAACAAAGCTGGAGAGATCAAGTAGGATCTTGGCCTTGGACTCACACTCTAGCCTCTACCGGCTTGCCAGTCCCAGCAACTGCTTTGCTAGGGGGCAGCTGGGTAGGGGGGCTGCTTCTGGAGCATGCATGCAGGTCACCATATCCCCAAATTCCTCATCATTATTCATGAACCCTGTGGTGAAGAGTTTAGTTTTTTCTTTTTGAAATGAGACATCATCTATTTCCTAGAAAGTATTCTATTTTTTTGTTTTAAATTTTTATTGTGCATATTTAAGACATACAACATGATGTTTTGATGTACATAGTGAAATTATTATTCCAGTTATGCAAATTTACATGTCCATCACCTTCCAGGGTTTAATTTTTAATGAAACTTGAGAAGGATGGATGCTCTAATTTTTCTTAAAAGAAAGAATAATCAATTACCATGTCAGCCTCATGCAATGATGCCTTTTGCTGGCCTGTTCTGTGTATGTCATTCTGTCAGAGTCTCCATGAGTGGGCAACTCAAATGGCACTTCAGTGAAACCTGCACTATCCAGCATTTTAAAATAATCTAAGAACAACAGAAAGTACAACAAGCATTCTTGTGTAAAAATTCCATTTCTTTCAATATAATTAAAAGAAAAGACAAATAAAATTAAAAAACAACAAAATTTTTTGGATCATGAAGCATTTTACACCCCAGAAAACAGCCCAGCTATCCAAGAGTTTCACATCAAAGGATTTCAACTCGACAGAGTGCAGACAGTTTAATGTTCTCGTTAATGGGATTTGATCTGTATACTATGTTACCTCTTTCCCAGGGACATATTTCCCCTCCTTTCTACCAGCATCTTAGTCATCTTTTATAGTACATGACAGCTGGGGCCAATCCTGAGATCCATCCAGTCCCTTAATTTTAACAAACCTATTGTCTGTCCTAGTAGGTTGGATACACCTTTAAGTAGAGAGGCCGTGAGTCTACTATAAAACGCTTTTGAATTGAGATTCTGTATCCAATTTAGATTCTGTATCCTACACAAGTAGGAGTAATATGAGAAAAATGCAATATTTACTTTCCCCTCTCCCCTCCCACAAAATACATTACATTTATAACATATTAAGCAAAAGCTTGAAATAATTGAAAAATAGGATCATTATTTAAACTTGACAAAAGTAAAATAAAAAAGAGCTGATATTTTAGAAAGCCACTACTCTGATATATTGAGTTTCTTTCTTCTGCATACCCTCAAAATGTCCAACTGCACAGTCATCAGGAATAAATCCTGCAGCACACAAAGCAAGTCGACAAGCCTTCCTGACCACCTCTTTTGCCTCATTTCGAAATTCTTCTAGGCGCTCTATCACCTAGACATCGATGAATATGTATAATTAGTGGTACTGAAGTAGCAATAGTAGGAAAAAAAAATCTTGATTCCTATAGACAAAATTTCTTACCTCTGCTAGCCGTATGACTTGCACAGCCTTAAATTCGTACAGGGTGTAGGTGTGACATTTTTCAATATAACATAGTCCCATGAAACTCAATTGATAACACATTTCATTTATTTTAAGAAGAGCTGGTCGCAAATACTGAATGAAAATAAGAATTTATCATTACTTAGTGAAAAAATCCTGCATTTTTAAAGTATAAAAATATTTGAAAAGCAAGAATTGTTATTAAGGATAGTAAATGGTTCTATATGTTAACTTTAGCCACAACTACAAAATGCATACATTAAACAGGAGCACTTATGAAACTTTTTCTAAAAGTATTCTTTGAATTATCAGATTTAATTTTCCCAAATTCCTTTCTTTTCATTTTGAAAACACATATATGTCTATTTAAGGAATGAAATTGAGGGCAAGTAACAGAAAACTAGGCAATATCTTAAATTTCATTAGGTTTGGCTAATGGCTGCAAAAATATTTGTGTTACCTTAAGGACTTTAAAATGTCCAGGCATAATGATAATGCAAGAGCCATCTGTTTATCTAAAAGGCTCTGACACAGAACAAACACAAATTTAATTTTAAAATTTTAAGGGGTAACAAGTTGCTTTCGAAAACTGTCATTTTCTCAAAAGGTTAAATGTAGACTTATTAAGGACTCAGCAATTCCACTCCTAGGTATATTTGCCCAAAAGAAATGAAAACATATGTCCAGACAAAAACTTGTACATGACTGTTTATAGCATTATTTATAATAGCTAAAAGTGCGAGCAACCCAAATATCCATCAATAGATGAATCAATAAATAAAATAGGTATATCCATACAACAGAATATAATTTGCCAATTAAAGAAATGCTATGCTACAACATAGACAAACCTCAAAAACACTGTGTTAAGTGAAAAAAGCCAGTCACAAGGGACCACATAGAGTTGGCCCTCTGTATCTGTGGGTTCCAGGTCTGTGAACTCAACCAACGGCAAATATAAAATGTAGTTAGGTATACAGTATTTGTGTCTGTACCTAACATATACAGACTTTTTCTTGTCATTATTTCCTAAACAATATAGTATAACAACTATTTACATAGTGTTTATATTGTGTTATGTATTATAAATAATTTAGGATGATTTAAAGTTATATGGGAGGATGTATGTAGGTTATATCCAAATATTGCGACATTTTATATAAGAGCATCTGTGGATTTTGGTATCCATTGGGAGTTCTTGGAACCAATCCCATATGGATACTGAAGAATAACTATATTGTATGACTACATTTATATAAAATGTAAAGAATAGGCAAATTTTTGGAGACAGAAAGATTAGTGGTTTCCTATACTTGGGGGGAGGGACAGGGGAGTTGGGGAAAAATAGAGAGTGATCACTAATGGGTAATGGGATTTGTTTTTGGACTGATAGATATGTTCTAAAATTGACTGTGGTGGCAGTTCTGTGAATATAGTAAAAATAACTGAATTGTATATTTTAGATGCGTGAATTGCATGGTATGTAAATATATATCAAAATTGCTATAGAAAATGTAGGCACAGGTGCCAAAAAAGTTGGTTGTTTAAAAAAATCATAAAAAAAAATTTTCAAGGACAACTCCATGTTTCTTCCTTCAACCTAATGTAGGGTAATTAGGCACATTAGGTAACTATTTGTAAATTTAATACTAATGGTAAGTGTGTGGGTAATTATAGCATCTAATAGATATTTAAACCACTGCAATGGGTCTGTTATTTAGATCAATGATAGCTTAAATGGATGAGAACTTTCTAGTTTGCTAGGACTAAATTCAAGAGAAGATACTACAAAAGCCAAAAAAAACTATTGATAAGAAAGGTAGAGAGCAAGAATGATAGTTCCCAGCATGTAATATAAGAGAATATGCTTTGAGGATTGATAGAGGTAGTTTTAAAGACAAACCCAAGAAAAACTATTTTAAATAGTTAGTAACAAATTTATGATATGCCTACTGTTCAAGACATGGTAAAAGATGAAAGGTGGTAAAATAGCTTCACATGACTGATGGATCCTTAATGAAATTTGAGTGATGTCAAGAAGGACTGGAATATTTTCACAACTCAGAATGCTCAATGGAATGGATGATTTGAGATAGTATATCTTATATATTTGTTTTGCATTAATATTTGTGTTAGCCAGAGTCCTTGAACATTCCCTTGTTGTGTGACTGACATGTTGATAATAGTCTTTTGGATTAACATATGTAAAGTGAAGGAAATGATCAGAAAAAAGCAAACTTGAGGCTTCACCTGAGAGGGTGATACCTCACTGTCATAGAAATAGACAGCTGAAGACCCAGTACTCTGAGAATGACAATAACGATGATTCCAGTTCATTCCTAGGGGCCAAGTAGATAACTTCCAATGCAAGTTGAAATTTAATGGATAGGGCTTTTAAATATGGACACACAACATTTAACAGTTCTTTTTTCACAATCACCATCATCATCCCAGGTAAATATTAAAAATTTCCCTACAATCTGAATCCATTGTAGAGGAACACATATACTTGGAGGCACTGAATACAAGCCCCAAATTATTCTGAACAATAAAGTTAAGAGTGTCTCAAAGATGAGAGGAGGTGCCTTTGCTCAGATGCCAGCTGCCTTTGCTCAAAAGGACATACAACTTTCCAGATCAACAACAAAAGGGTCACAGATCCAAAACTCTGAGGCTGTTTATAATCAAAGGGAACCTATGCAACTCTTTTATTACATTTTTGCATTTTGCAACCCTAGACAAAATGTAGAAATACCCCTAGACTGTCAGACTCCTAAACGAAACACAGGATGAAAATTGTGAACTTTTTAAAAAAGGTGAAATATTTTTTTTAGCAACAGTCTATACCAATGCCTGTAATACATTCACACTTTCTTTTTCTATAAGTAGTTATTTTAAAATATGATTAATAAATACATACAGGATTAACAATGAACAAATTTTTTTGTAGAGATTTTCGACATGCAGTGATTTTCTTGGAGCGAACATTCTTCTTCCATACGTTAAAAGCCTTCCATTTCCGGAAAAGTGAAAATATGGGAATCTTACTGAGTTCTCTGTGATATAGATATTCCTGTTCCCATCGATCAATTTCAATAAATTCAATGTCATCATTACAAATGTGTGTTACCGCCTTTTTGCTAATAGTGTAGTAGTCATTTTTATTGATGTTCTCATAACTTACAACTCTATAAACAAAAATTGGGAATAGTGAATACAGTATTCAATATCAAATCGAGCAATTGCACTACTTTTTTGTTTTAAAAAAATAAAACATTTTTGGAAAACAAATATCATTTAAAATTAAAAAATCTAACAAACTACTGTCAGATTAAATAAATTAGTCAAGAAAATAAGAGTTAAATAAGTTTTGAGCTTATTATAAAGATTTCACAACCATTGCACTATGCTTGATAATTTCACTCACATGATTTTTACAATAAAACAAATTGATTATAGATTTTTAAAACTTAATAGTCCTTTATGAAAGCTGGAACTAAGTTTTTATTATTAGCTCTTTAGAAACTATTCAGTATTAATATTATAAAAGAATTTTACACTATCCAGTATTGAAGGAATTTTGAGAAAGATCTAAGTAAAAAAAAGAAAAAACAAGAATAAGATAAAATTATAATCAAGACTGAGATTAAGTTAAAATTTATGTTTGATGTATCTCATACAAAATAATTTATTGTTGAGAAAGTGGTTCATGACATTTTTCTTTCAACTGTTA
Organism: Propithecus coquereli; assembly: GCF_000956105.1. Classification (NCBI taxonomy): domain Eukaryota; kingdom Metazoa; phylum Chordata; class Mammalia; order Primates; family Indriidae; genus Propithecus; species Propithecus coquereli. The sequence goes on from NW_012145856.1 coordinate 2,900,377, forward strand.
TCAAGGGCATTCTTCAACTGTATGAGTAACAGGAAATTGATCAAGTAAAGAACATAAGCAAGAATGGGGCAAAAGCAGGAGTAGGGGTAGAAGAAAGAGACAAAGCAATGAGAATAGAAAGGGCTGACGTAAATAGAAGTAAAAACAAAGACCATATGATCCTCTCAATAGATGCGGAAAAAGCATTTGACAAAATTCAGCACCCTTTTATGATAAGAACGCTTAACAAAATAGGAATAGCCATATACGACAAACCCACAGCCAACATCATACTGAACAGGAAAAATTGAAAGCATTCCCACTTAGAACTAGAACCAGACAAAGTTGCCCACTATTACCATTTCTATTAAGCATAGTGCTGGAAGTCCTAGCCAGAACAATCAAACAATAGAAGGAAATTAAGGACATCCAAATAGGGGCAGAATAGGTCAAACTTTTGCTTTTTGCTGATGATATGATCTTATATCTAGAAAACCCCAAAGATTCTGCCAAGAGACTACTGAAATTAATAAATAAATTCAGCAAAGTCTCAGGTTACAAAATCAATGTACACAATTCAGTAGCATTCCTATATGCCAACAACAGTCAAACTGAAAACCAAATAAAGTCTCAATACCTTTCATACTAGCAACAAAGAAAATAAAATACCTAGAAATATATTTAACTAAGGAGGTGAAAGACCTCTATAGGGAGAACTATGAAACACTGAGGAAGGAAATAGCAGAGGACATAAACATATGGAAAACTATACCATGTTAATGGATTGGCAGAATCAACATTGTTAAAATGTCTATACTACCTAAAGCGATCTACAGTTTCAATGCAATCCCTATTAAAATACCAACATCATTTTCGCAGGTCTAGAAGAAACAATTCTACACTTTGTATGGAACCAGAAAAGACCATGTATAGCAAAAGCAACCTTAAGCAAAAAGAACAAATTGGAAGGCATCGATTTACTACACTTCAAGCTATACTACAAGGCTATAGTAACCAAAACAACATGGTACTTGTGCAAAAATAGAGACATAGACCAATGGAATAGAACAGAGAACCTAGTTATAAAACCATCCTCATATAGTCATCTGATCTTTGACAAAGCAGACAAAAATATACACTGGGGAAAAAAATTCCTACCCAATAAATGATGCTGGAAAAATTGGATAGCCACATGTAGAAGATTGAAACAGGATCCAGATCTCTCACCACTCACAAAAATTAATTCAAGATCGATAACAGACTTAAACCTAAGGCATGAAACCATAAGAATTCTAGAAGAAAATGTTGGCAAAACCCTTCTAGATATTGGTCTAGGCAAAGAATTTATGAAGAAGATCCCAAAGGCAATCGCAGCAACAACAAAAATGAATAAATGAGACCTGATTAAATTAAAAAGCTTCTGCATAGACAAAGAAAAATCATTAGAGAGAGTAAACAATCTACAGAATGGGACAAAACATTTGCATGCTATACATACAATAAAGGGCTAATAACCAGAATCTACAAAGATCTCAAGCAAATTAGCAAGAAAAAAATAAAACAACCTCATTATAAAGTTGGCAGAAGACATGAGCAGAAGCTTTTAAAAAGAAGATAGACTAAAGGCCAATAAACTTATGAAAAAATGCTAAGTTACTAATCATCAGGAAATGCAAATCAAAACCACAATGAGATATCACCTAACCCCAGTGAGAATGGCTTTTATCAAAAAGTCCCAAAACAAAATAATAGATGCTGGCATATATGGGGAGAGAAAGGAACACTTATACACTGTTGGTGTGACTAAAAACTAGTACAACCTCTATGGAAATCAGAATGGAAATTCCTCAAAGAACTAAAAGTAGATCTACCATTTGATCCAGGAATCCCACTACTCAGTATTTACTCAAAGGAAATAAAGTCACTTTATCAAAAAGACACTAGTAGTCAAATGTTTATTGCAGCACAATTCATAATTGCAAAGATGAGGAATCAACCCAAATGCCCATCAATTCATGAGTGGATTAATAAAATATGGTATATTTATACCATGTGGTCCACTCAGTCATAAGAAAAAATGAACTAATACATTTTGTAACAATCTGGTCAGAACTGGAGACCATTCTCCTAAGTGAAGTATCACAAGAATGGGAAAACAAACACCACATGTACTCACCGTTAAATTGGAACTAACCGATCAGCACTCATGTGCACAGATGGAAGTAAAATTCAGTGGAAATCAAGCAGAGGAAGGGGGGAGGAGGGAGTGGGTAAAATCATACTTAATGGGCACAATGTACATTATCTGGGTGATGGGCACACTTATATCTTTGACTCAAGTAGTACAAAAGCAATCCATGTAACCCAAACATTTGTACCCCTGTAATATTCTGAAATAAAAAAAAAGAAATATTGGATGACACTTAAATATTCAATAATAAAACACATGTGAAACATGATATTGCACCTTATTAAAATATATTTAGGAATTTAGCAAAACAACATTTATGAAGATTCTATGAGAGCTTAGAATAGTAAGAGAAAGATGAAGTGCAAAAACAGAGCCCCAAAGTGTTTCTATGTTAAACCTATGCAAAAAATTACATGTATTAGGCAAAGATTAGACAAGAACATTCCAGTAAAAATCAGCTGTTCCCCATGTCTCTCAGTCCTTGCTCTGCATTATGAACCTGGAGTCTATAGCCCTTTAAAATAGCCTTCAGGCCATCTGTCAAATCCCTGAAATTGTTGTACGAAAACAAATTCATGTATATACATATGATCAGTTTTTAAGGGATTGGAAGAACATTCTCATTTTCTTTGGGTCTGTTATGCAAAAACCTAAAAACCACTGGCATAAATGATTTTTAGCTTTTAATATCTATTTTGTTTTAATAAAACTGAGTAACAGAAATATTTTTTTAAATTATGGCATACAGAACCAGAATAAATGCAAACCCAAACCGAGCAATGTTCATGTGAGCCCACAAGGAAAGCTGGGGGCTGATGGTGCTGTGGAGAGTGGAAGAGGGGCTGATAATCAACTCTAAGGATGTTCTTCTACTTCAGTGCTGCAAAGGAAAACTGTCAACCCCCTTAGCTTTTACCTGATCCCACTATCTGACTTTTTGTCTGTGTTCTAATTAACTTATACCAGAAAGATCTGGAAAAATGTCAGGAATTGCATGGTGCTGGTGAAGTATGTGGAAAACATTTTAAATGTTTTCTCTTTTTCCATTGTTAACAGCTGAAGATTTAATGAGGATATTTTGGGAGTGATTCTCTCTAAAATGTGAAACTTCAACTTGCCACTGAAATTTCAATCAACTTCAGATGTTTCATTTACATCAGACATCAAACCAACCTAAAAACAAGAACAAACAGCTGACTGGGGCCTTGGTGCATGTCTGGAAAACTTGCTCTGTGTGGTCTATCTGCTACTGATGGCCCTTCTAGAAGGTGGAAGGTGTGATCCATGATTTTGAATTTTTACTTGTTGGTGCTCAGTGTCACTTACAAATTCTTTTTATTATATTTTTCTTCCTATTCAAGATCTTCATTCTGAAGCCCATACGCCTTTTCCTTCTCTACACATCTCTACTCTTCATAGAGCAAATGAACACACAAGAGTCTTTTTCAAACATTGGATTGCCAGCATGGAAATCATGTGGGGTGCTTATTAAGAATCTAGATTTCTGGGCCCAATGTAGAATCAGAATCTTTATGCATTCCGAGACTGTAGGCTAATGAGATGCCTGGGTGATTCTGATACACGGTCATGTTTGTGAACCACGGAACATTATTTGAAAACAAACAAAAACAAAAATAGGGCTGAGATAAGGTGAGCTCTCTCTCATACCTTCACTGGGAAATCAACATACCATGATTTTCCCCTGAGTGTATCTCTCATGCTTTCCTCCATATGGAGATGGAGAAGTTTCACCTCACTTTTCTCAAACTCTCATTTTGGTTACTTTTCCTCTGCATCTAAAAATGTCCAGAACTTCTTGTTTGCTTAAAGAAAGGTTTTTCTTAACTCTGCTGCCCATTTAACTTAAAATCTCATGTCTTATTCCTTCTTTTAACTTCCTTTATAATGATGTGTATCAATAGCCACATCTATTTCATCCATTCCTTCTAAGAGTGCCTGAAAACTGGTTTGTTTCTCACTACTCTAATGAAATTATTCTCTCAAAGATCCACAGGGAACTCTTCCCAGCCCAATCCAGTTGGTAGTAGGAGGAGCAGCAGGGCCAAGAAAAGCTTTGCAAAAATTAAGAGGGGATCTGCACAGTTCTCTGTAATCCTATTTTCCTTAAACCTTCCAGTTCATTTCCGAGGGGTCACTCCCCAAATCTACTCCTTGGACTTCTGTGCTTCGCTCTCCATGTTGAACCACCATTCCTATAATGAAGCCTGCCCATTAAGCATGTCTTGGCACTCAGGATTCAAATTAGCTGCCTCTTGGATAATTATTTTGGTTGTTTGTTCCACTAAAGCCTTTTTTCGAGACAATCAGAAAAATTAGGCTTCCTGTAAGAACTAAAGATAAAACTTTTTTTTAAAATTCAAGTGCCGTGCTATGAAATTCCCACTTTGTTGATAAAGATGACTTTATGATCCAGTTAACTTAACAGAGATCCTTGGATAGTTAATTAATCAGACTGAGATGAAAATCTTGAATAAAAATACATTTAACTATGCTGTCTGTCTCATAACTGGAAAAAAATCTGTAGTGCTTTCTTGCTATTCAATGTAGAATCAAAGGGTCCCTTGTCAAATCATTTTACTGTAGAACCTGTCTCTCTATCTGAAATGAAATGTAGACTCCAAAGCTTCCAGTAATTTCTAAAAGTATGTTTGTCTTATTTAACAGAATCACATGGAGTGAGAGAATTGCAGCGCCTTTGTGGTAGATCATAGATTTTCCTGTTACTATTCTTTTCAGATATAACTCAAAGTGAACATACTTAGGGATTTAGAACCCCTACTGAGGTTCTAAAAAATAGATTTTTCCTCCTGAAATTAAATCTTTGATTTTCCAAAACAATAAAGCGTCAATGTGATCTGTTATTTCAAATAGCAGCTCTGTATTTGAACCCTGCAATAATTGAAAATGCTTCTGCTCATCTTTAAACCAGTCCACCACACTAATATTGCAGAAACATGGTTTGCCTCATGTGACCTTTTTTGCTCAAGAACTTTGAATAGCCTCCTATTGCTCATGTCATTAAATTGTAATTATTCTGCCAGGTATTTGTGGTACTCTCCTCCTGTATGACATTATTTTCCTTCTCTGTCCACACAAATCACTCTTTTTAGTTAGGCTGGTTTCTTCATCATGTCCATCTTAGGCCATGCCTGAATGCATGCATAAGTCTTTGTTCACCCTGTTCCCTCCTCCCACTTCTTTCAAGTTTCTGATTTCTACAAGAGATTGAGTTATTTCTTACCTGCTTTAAGGTAGTAAGATGAATTAGATGAGCTCTTGTGGCCCTATGCAACTCCAACTTGTCTATTTATTTTCATTGTTATACAGGTTTAATTGTTATAATTTGAACATACCTTCACTGAATAAAGGTAAGCAAGCATCAGCAGAAATAGGCCATTTCCTGAGTTCTGCATTTATATGCTTCAATCTGTTTGATGATGGCCAATAACATGATGCAATGAGTCTAGATCTAACCTAAACTGGGGAAGAGAAATGCTTACTTTATTTACTTCTTGCTTGATTAATCAAAGATGGTATAATATCTGATAAGGAACTAAGTCCTTTTAACTTAGAATATTAAACAAAAGCATAATTAAGAGGAAACTTCCAAGTTTCATCAATAAGAGAGTGCTCTAGGGTCAATGGTTCTCAATGTATGGTCCTTGGAAGAGTAGCATCAGTGTCCCATGGGAATTGCAAATTCTTAGGCCCCACCCCAGATCTATTAAGTCAGAAACTCTGGGGGCTTAATAATCCGTGTTTTAACAAGGCTTTTAGGGCTTACTTGAGAACTGCTGCTCTAGGTCCATGGTGTGCAACTCTGGTTGAATCTTGGAATCATCTAGTGAGTTTTAAAGAAATGCTGTTGCCCAAGCACTACCATACACCAATTAAATAAATCACTGGGAGTGGAGCCTGGGTGATTCTAATTAGCAGCCAAGGGTAAAAACTACTGCTCTAGGTTCTTCAAATTTTTGTGTGAAATGAAACCATCATCCATTAAAGTGTCATTGGTCCAGAGCAGTGCCAGGGTGTGTGTGTGCGTCTGTGTGTTCACACATGCATGTGCACACATGTGTGTTTGAAGGGAGGACAGGGAGACAATCTGTAGTCTAGACTAA
>NW_012145856.1:2907148-2909574 GCF_000956105.1 Propithecus coquereli
CATGTAACTGTTTCAAAGAATCCCCGTCAGAATCCTAATCCCAACCACTGATTTAACTAAATTTGTCTCAAATTTACATGAATACAGAAACACATTTATTTTTACTATTTTAAAACATCATTTGGGTCTAATGTTCCTGGAAATACACACTGGGAAACACTGAGGTATAGGAGACATGGTGTCCTCTTTCATGGCTTTCCATAGACCCTAAATTTGAGGAAGGCTCTGCTACATAGTTTTACCTATCCATTACATTCTTATAGCTTTAAAATTGACATTGCACAGAGGATTAAATCACATAATTGAAAGACAAGAGTATCAGTCAGTATTCTGATTTCCTGTCTGCAAATCACAAAACAATATTGAAAAACAAAGTCTAATATATCTGTACCTCAATTTTTCTCATCTTTCCACTGTAGATAATGCTGTTTTAATGGGACTCTTATGAGGATGAAATAAGACTAATGTACAGAAAGCACTCAGCACAATGCCTAGCAGTGTGACAGAAATGTAGGACTGGCTGTTATTATGAGGATGAGCATATTAGGCATAGTGCATCAGAACTTGAGTTCTAAAGTCTAACTGCTTGAGGCTGAATGTCAGCCTCACGACTCACTAGCTATGTGAAGTTGATCAAGTTACTCAACTCTGTGCCTCAGTTTCATTATTTGTAAAATGGATCTATCAATCCTACCTACCTTATAGGGTTTCTATGAAGATTAAATGAGCTAATACATATAAAACATTTAGAACAAGGCTTGGTATACACTAAAAGTTGGTGTTAATATTATCTTGTTGTAGTACTCACACATTGACATTGTAAAGACTTAGTACTATGGCCTTATAGAAGCATCCACAGCTCCTTACCAATGTAAGCAAGTTTATATTTCAATGATTAAAACAAAATAGAGCACATTCACAATTGCAAAGATGTGGAAACAAGCCAAGTGCCCATCAATACATGAGTGGATTAATAAAATGTGATATATGTATACTATGGAGTTCTACTCAGCCACAAAAAACAATGGTGATCTGGCACCTCTTGTATTATCCTGGATAGAGCTGGAGCCCATTCTACTAAATGAAATATCACAAGAATGGAAAAACAAGCACCACATTTACCCACCATCAAATTGGTATTAACTGATCAACACTTAAGTGCACATATAGTAATAATGTTCATCAGGTGTTGGGCAGGTGGGAGGGGGAGGAGGGTATGAGTACATACATACCTAATGGATGTGGTGTGCACTGTGTGGGGGATGGACATGCTTGAAGCTCTGACTTGGGTTGGGCAAAGGCAATATATATAACCTAAACATTTGTACCCTTGTAATATGCTGAAATAAAAAAATATTAAAAAATAGAGCAATATGTGGACTTACATAATTAAAATAATAGTAAGGTGAGGGGTTACATTGATATGAAAAAAACTCATCATCTACTAGGGAGGGAATTATTCAATACCAAAAGTGGCTCTTTTTATACCAGCATGAACAAGAAATACTTAACTATTGCCCCACTATTGCCCCAACCATTGCCCCAGGAGTCTTCTTAGATCCAACTAAATGTTCAAATTCACAAGACTTTCATAGACTACATTTGGCATCTGTCCACTCAGAAGACACAGGACAGGAACCACTTCTTGTCATCAGGGCAGCACCGGATTTTGCTTTTCTGTGGGAGACCTGGATTATGGTAATCTGTTATCTAACATGTTGATCTACTAATGGTATTACTTATTTTCTTTGCTTTTCAGGTTCCAAGTAGAATAAAAAATTTCCACACAAGCTGGTAAAATTGCAATTCTGCAATAGTGATTCATTCAGATATTAGATAGTACATGTTTTTGCATCCTTAGCTTCTTGAGCTTCTTGATCTGATAGTAATCTAAAAACAGAACTTTGTTTCATATTTTGTTCTTGTACATGCTTTAAAAAGTTCAAACCATTTTCTGCGTGGAGTGGGTATCTTCTGGTAAGGTGTTGATGATATAGCTTGCTTGGCACCACTGACTCATTTGATGACATTTTCATACAAATAAGATATTTAGGGAAAAGGACAGATATATTATTGTAGTCCAAAAATCTAAGTTTGGGATAATTCCAATTACGTTGCCTAATTTCTAATCTTTTTTGGACTACTTTGCCTTATAGATCTAGTAGTTTTCCAACTTTAATAGAAAATTGTCTATTATAAATGAGTGAAAAGATAAATATTAAATCCATATAATCAAAAGTAGTTTAGAGAAATGTAGACCTTAATGATATCAGAAAATGAACTTTAAAAATTTAGGTAATTTGCATTAAAAATGTTTAAAAAATTCAAGTCAAGGATATGATAAGAAAGGAAGCATTGAGATATAGATTTCATTAAGTACAATTTTAAATAAAAAATTGTCTATTATAAATGAGTGAAAAGATAAA
>NW_012145856.1:2910805-2920194 GCF_000956105.1 Propithecus coquereli
TTTGGATTAAAAAGTATCTCCTCAAATTTTTGCATCTAAATATGATTTTTTGATAGATATGCCCACTAATACATTATTTTCCTTCAATGAGTAAAATCATAAGATATTGGAAAGAGCCAACTCTGTCCCAAGTAGGAAGCATTTGACATTTACACTAGAGTTCAGTCAGCCTAAAATCCCAATATTGTATTGTTACCATAAAAATATTTTGGCACGGAAGTGGTAGGTTGACTATTCAAACACTAAACATCTCTAAGACATACTCCTTGAGCAAGCCTCCTAAAATCATAAAAATAGTCTTTAGTAGTATTATTAGTTTCACAAAATGTTTTAAATCTTACTCCTCATTTCTTGCATTTTTCATGATTGAAACAAATCTTCCACTTGCCATTTCACTTTTCACAGTGGAAAAGTGCACAGTCAGTAGCCCTGATGAAATACACAGTTTTCACTCTTGGCCAATGCTGCCAAAAATGGGAGGTATATGGTTGTATGTGAATGTTCTCTTGGAGCAGAGCAAAGCCATTCTTGCTGCACACACAACTAAGTGCTCAGACACTACTGATTCCCAAATGCCTTTTCCAGTCTAAATTCCTGCTCACAACTAAATGAAAAAACTCTTCTATAGCACAGGTTCTTAGTGATAATTAGAACAAAAAAAGTTGTCAAGCACCGTTTCTTCATATACGTGCTGTATTTATGGCAAACACTGATCTGTGCATTCCATATATGGGACTAGTTAAAGCAAAATATCTGTCAGCACACTTTATAATGATGTCTGTAGTGTCAGTTAATATGGGAATTTTGCAAATAACATAACTTACTCTATTTTCTGAGTATACCTTTCTATAGGTTCTTTAGCAATACTATGACATATCTTTTTTTTTAAAAAACGATGGTTCAACATACACAAATCAATGTGATACATCGTATCGACAGAATGAGGAACAAAAACCATATGATTATTTCAGTTGATGCTGAAAAAGCATTTTATAAAATTCAACATCTGTTCATGATAAGAATTCTAAAAAAATTGGGTATAGAATGAACTCACCTCAACCTGATAAAATCCACATATGATGGACCCACAGCTAGTATCATACTGAATGGGGAAAAACTGAAAGTCTTTCCTTTAAGATCTGGAACAAGATGAAGATACCTACTTTCACCACTGTTATTCAACATAGTACTGGAAGTTCTAGCTAGAGCAATAGGATGAGAGAAAGAAATAAAGGGCGTCCAAATTGGAAAAGAAGAAGTCACATTATACTTGTTTGCAGACAATATGATCTTATATGTAGAGAAACCTAAAGATTCCACAAAAAAAATTATTATAACTGATAAACAAATTCAGTAAAGGTGCAGGATTCAAAATCAACATACAAAAATCAGTACATTTCTATATGCCAACAATAAACAATCTGAAAAAGAAACCAAGAATGTAATACCATTGACAATAGCTAAAAATGAAATACAATACCTAGGAATAAGCTTAATCAAAGAAGTGAAATATTTCTATAATGAAAACTACAAAACATTGGGGAAAGAAATTGAATAGAACAGGAAAAAAATGGAAAGATATTCTATGTCATGGATTGGAAGAATCAATATTGTTACAATGCCCATACTACCTAAAGCAATCTACAGATTCAATGCAATCTCCATCAAATACCAATAACATTCTTCACTGATAGAAAAAATAATACTAAAATTTGTATGGAATCACAAAAGACCCAGAATATCCAAAGCCATCCTGAGAAAAAGAACAAAACTTGAGGAATCACACCACCTGATTTCAAATTATTCTACAGAGCTGTAGTAACCAAAACAGCATGGTACTGGCATAAAAACAGATTGACAGACCAAAGGAACAGAGTAGAGAACCCAGAAGTAAGTCCACACATCTACAGTGAACTTATCTTTGACAAAGGTGCCAAGAACATAAGTTGAGGAAAGGACAGTCTCATCAATAAATGGTGCTGGGAATATGGGATATCTATATGCAAAAGAATGAAACTAGATCCTTATCTCCTGCCATATTAAAAAATCAAATCAAAATGTATTAAAGGCTTAAATCTAAGACCTGAAACTATGAAACTACTCCAAGAAAACATTGGGGAAACACTTGTGGACATTGGCCTGGGCAAGGACTTCTTGAATAATACTCTTAAAGCACAGATAACCAAGTAAAATTGGACAAATGGGATCACATCAAGCTAAAAAGTTTCTGCATAGCAAAGGAAACAGTCAACAAAGTAAAGAGAAAACCCACAGAATGGGAGAAAATATTTGCAAACTACCCATCTCACAAAGGATTAAAGATTGTTAATCTGGAATATATAAAGAGCTCCAACAACTCCATAGGAAAAAAATCAAATAACCCAATTAAAAAATGGGCAAAGGATATAAATAGACATTTATCAAAAGAAGACATACAAAATGGCTAATAGGTATATGAAAAAATGCTTAACATCATTAGTAGTCAGAGAAATGTAACTCAAAACTACAATGAGATATCATCTCACCCCACTTAAAATGGCTGCTATCAAAAAAGACAGGTAATAATGAATTCTGGCGAGGATGTGGAGAAAGGGGAACCCTCATACACTGTTGGTGGGAATGTAAATTAGTGCAACCACTCTGGAGAATAGCATGAAGGTTCCTCAAAAAACTAAAAATAGAACTGCCATATGACCCAGCAATCCCACTTCTAGCTTTATATCCAAAGGAAGGGAATTTGGTATATTGAAAAGATACCTACATTCCTACATTTTTTGCAGCACTATTCACAATAGCCAAGATTTGGAATCAACCTAAGTGTTCATCAATGGATGAATGAATAAAGAAAATGTGGAACATATACACAATGGAATATTATATAGCCACAAAAAGAAAAAAATCCTGCCATTTGTAACAACATGTATGGAACTAGAGAACATTATGTTAAATAAAATAAGCCAAGCACAGAAAGACAAATCTCACATGTTCTCATATGTGGAATATAAATATTAAAAACCATTAATCTCATGGAAACAGAGAGTAGAATGATAGTTACCAGAGGCTGGGAAGGGTAGTGGGGAGGGCAGGATATAGTGGGGATGGTTAACATGTTAGATAATTAGATACCATGAACAATACTGATAGCACAACAAAATGACTATAATCAACAATGAGTTAGGGTATACTTTAAAATAACTAAAAGACTGGAATTGGAATGTTCCTAACACAAAGAAATGATAAATGCCTAAGATGATGGATAACCCAATTACCCTGATTCGATGAATTCACATTGTATGCATGTATCAAAACATCACATGTGCCCTATAAAGATATACACCTACTATGTACCCATAATAATTTTAGAAAAACAAACCAAAATGTAATTCAAAGCTGGACACTTCTCTGCGCAAAATCTTTCACTGGTCCTCCACTTTTTCTCAGAGTAAAAGCTAAAGTCCTTACAGTGGCCAAGAAGGTCTTGCATGATCTGTCTTCTCTCTGTCATTCACTCTACTGTAGTCACAACAGCCTCCTCTTTGCCCCTTGAGCAGGCTAGGTCTGCTTCGGCCTCGGGATGTTCGTATTCATTTTCCTCCTGCCTGGAATGCTCTCCCCTGTGCCACCACACAGTTCACTCCTTTTTCTTCTTGTCCAGATGCCAGCTTTTCATGGAGGCCCACCCTGAGCCCTGAGTTAATTCACAGCTTCTTTCCCAGCAATCTCAACCCTCTGTGCCCTACTCTATTTTTTCTATAATACTTGTCGTTTTTTAGCATTCTACATAATTTAATCATGTATCGTGTTTATTATTGTCCTCCTCTGCCAAAATGTAAGCTCCATGAGGGCAGCAGTTTTGATCTGGATAGTTTACCAACGTATCTCTAGCACCTAAAACAGTTCCTGCTACAGAGAAGGTGCTCAATAAATTTTGCCGAATGATTGGATTTTCATAAGTGTCTCTGTTCTTTCTACAAATTATTTCTCACTTCTGTTAAGCTCTTTCGGATTTACAACAAATCTATTGTTTTAAATTTTGATTAAAATATGTTTCTTCTCTCTCCTTTCTCTCCAGAAGGAGAGCTTTCCTAAGTGTCACTTGACCCAATTAAAACCACAGGGCTGAATAAGGGAGAATGAGAGAGCAGAGTACGGGGAAGTCAGCTCGATGAATTTGGCGGCAAAGCTGAACTATTATCTCCATCAAGGAAAGACTGTCTCAAGGACTGCTACCAGCCCAACTAAACAATAGAGAAAAGCCGCCATCATCTTTAAGTTCTACTAACCGTCATCTGTTGTGCTGAAATGTAAAGCAATTCTCAGACTCAAAATTGTCTGACTTTTCAAATTATGTCAACAACAAATGTATGTTAAGAGCAATAGAAAGTATGTGTGTTTGTTTAAACAACATATGTGAATACCCTAAGTTATCAAACTCATCTTATTTTGAAAAATATCCTCATTTATATTCTATAAAGGAAACATGAAATGACATAAAAAACAAATCAGGAATCACCTACTATTGCCATCTTCTTTCCTCAGTAATCACAAATTATCAAAACCACGTTTATAAGACTGGTTAAAAACAGAAGGCATAACGTTACATAGAGAAGTGCAACAGTGTATAACTCCATAAAGTAGAAATGTTTCTAAATAAATAAAGGAAAGATAATTGGGAAAAATAAATAAAATTGTTGTGATTATGATTCATTTATCATTGGACGATAACCAAAATTGTATTTGATCATATTTATCATTAATACTCCAATCAATTATGGATAATATAATATTTGCAATCTTATCTGTAATTTTCAATGTTAAAGAAGTTACTTTATAAACGAGAACTCACTTCAGATTATATGTATCATATTCAGTGGAAGACCTTGGCACTGCAGGGATCATATAAAGGAATCCAAGATTTTCATTTTCACGTATTATTTTAATGATTTGCAAGGGGTCACGGATGTTGGCTTTAATGACTTCTTCCTGGTCTTGGAATGTGTACTTAGGGTAAGCTGAAGAGCGAGTCCCAAATAGACCTCTTCTTCCAATACTCGCACGTGGCAATTTAGGAGGAGAAGGAGAGAATACCTCAGCAGAAGGCCGATGGATCTAAACAAAGCCAATTTTTTTTTAAATGAGTTTTTGCACACACAGAAGTGACAATATATTACCCTCAAGGACTAATTATGAAAAATTTCAAGCTGTTGTTAAGCAATGATATTCCTCCTTAGTACTCCCTGTCCATGCCCATCCCCTTCCCACAAAACACTCCCAGCATCAGCTCCCATTGCCTCCCCCCTCCTTTAACTCCATGTTTATTACATGAAAACAGTACCACCTCTCTGGAGTTCCTGGGGGCCCACCACCCTCCTTGCTCAGTTGCTCTGCATCTGTGCTGACTGTGGTCCCTCCCCCAAGCCTCCTCATCTTTTCTGACAACCTTAGTGGAACTCATAATAACTTTACTTCTTTGTGAATATGAGGGGTAGTTACATTGAGTATTTGGGAATCATTGTGTGATAGCCTTACACAAGCATATATTTTATTAATTAATAATTGCCTGTTTTGTAGACCAGGTCTTCTCAAACTTAAATGTGCATGTGAATTACTTGGGTGTCTTGTTATCCTGCAGATTCTGATTCAGAAGTGCTGGGTGGAGCCTGAGCTTCTGTATTTCTAACCTGCCCCTGGATGTGGATCCTGCTGGACCACACGTGGAGCAGCAAGGCTAAGTCCTGCTCACCATGCTCACACACTTGAACTTTGCTCTACTCCCTGGGTCTCCCTGTGTTCTCAGTGCCACTCACACCCCTTTGTTTCTTCCTGAAAAACAGAAGTGGTGTCACCCACATTCTTGCCTCCTGTGGAGAAGGTTAATCACTGTGTTTGAGGAAACTGAACACTAACTCGAAAGGTTAGTGTTAAATTAACCTATATCTCTCTGACAGTAGAGGGGTAACTGGTTTTATGGTAAAAGAGTCACCATAGTAGACCTGCTTTGTTGAATAACTAATGTAAATATATACATGATTACTTTATTGCCTGTTAGTGTAGCTGATAGAGACTGCTACTTCTGCAAGAGATTTATTACCACAAGCTCTGTGGGACAACTTCCCTAGAAAGTTTGTATTCATGTATTCACAGGGATCATTATTCTCCATTTCTGATTAAATATGCCCTGCTGAATAGCAGTTTGAGAGAAGCCTATCAAGTTCAAAACTGAAGGAAACACATCTTTGAACCCAAAAGATAAAATGTACTTCTCCCACTTATTGGCCAGGAATGGCAACAATGGCACGGTTCTCTCATGTCAAAGAATAGGCCAGACCTGATACCCAGAACCAGAGAAAACACACATGGCCTTATCGCAATATTTCAACAAGGGCTGTAATCAACTCTAATACTTTTATGGGACTAAAGTATTAATACTTTAACAGAAAATGCATTTATTTTCTTAATTCTATTCTTTAAAAAGTTCTACTGCATTCTAAGTGAAAGATTAGTTCAATAATAGGGCTACACATTTTCATCTAAGCACTTATTTCTAATTATTGTAACTCAGTGTGAAAATGTAATTCAATTTAGCAGTCACATATGCTCAGACTTGGGGGTGGGAAATAAAGGAAGCATTTATTTCTAAAATGTAGAACACCTGCAGTACTCCTCTCTGACGGATGCCTAGTCTAATTTGATAAGTCAGTATCTTCCGTAATTACCAGAAGCCTCCAACTTTCCTTCTTTCCTGCCTTCTTTTATCTCCTGGGAAATTCTCATTGTTGCATTTCTATTCTAAACTCATTCTGAGAAATCAATACCTGAAAAAATTACCCTCTTCTCAGAATAAATACCTTTCTTCTTTTATATGAAATATCCTTTCTTTCCTCACATTTCCTTTTAATCCCTACCTTTTTACTGAATTCTTCACCGAGTGACTAAGTGGCAGTTACAATCAGGAAGCATAACTCACAATCTAACATTCCTTTTCAGCTCCCCTCTTTCATCACAGATGCCCATACGCATTTCTCTCCTCTTTTTAAAATTCAAGTTCTTGAAGCCTACTTTATGCCAAATAAATTAATTTGTGGGCAATCGAATTTTTCCTGCCTCTATTTAAGATAGCTCCCTCTCTATTTCACAGAAACCATATTAACTGTGGCTATACAATTCCATATAATTCATCATATGATTTCATTCTCTCAGGAAGATCTCACCAAGCCCATGGTGAGCTCCCACCTCTTCCATCTTATGTATCTCATTAACTTTTCACTCATTCCTCTGAGCTTAGTGCAACTGCCAAGCATAGCTCTTTCTCCACTGAATGGCCTCCTGACAGTCAGGTGTAAGAGTCCCTTCTATTTATCATTTTGAACCTTAAAAAACAAAGGAGAGCTCTTACCATACCACATACTTACCATACCGTGCTTGAGTGCTCACTTATCCACCTACCTACCTCCAGACTCTGAAATCCTTGACGGCAAAGCTTGTCCTCAACTCTTGTTTGTCTAGCACTCTACCTAGCCCAATGGCCAAACCCGACCAGCACTCAAATGTTTAATGAGTGTCAAAGGATACTCTCAATCAAAAGCTCAGAGAAATCTTGGCACAATTGGTATCTTTACTGTAGGTGTGCCCTTCACATTTTCTCCCTTTTCTGTTTTTTTCTTTATCTACAGATATTCATCTAAAGCCAGGCTCTAGTCATTTCTACCCTGAGCTACTATTCATTTACGCTTTGCAAGGCAACTTCTCCACTATACAACTCTCAAGAGCAACACAAGTTGTCCTTCTAGCTGGCTTAGTCTTTATTGCTTTCAGCAAGGTCTTCAAAGATTGCCATTTTTGGTAAAAATGATGAAAATTTCAAAAAAGTTATAACAACACCCAAAACACTATTATGTCTTAACATACAAGAGAAGGTCAGAAGATACTGTACAGATGCTGAAAGTTTCCTTTATGATTTTCTTCTACTGTACAATTTTTCCTTAAATAGGAAGAACTGAGAAATGTTATATTCCCCAAACCCATTATGCAACATTTTAGAAAACAATTTTGCTACTATTCTTATGAGTTAAAAGCATGTTAGCAATGCTGTACAAAACTAAAATTAAATTAAAACGATTAATTAAGTACTTTAATATTATACCTGTGTTTTTGTCACAGCATCTTCACGTATAGCAATAGATGGTTTTGTAGAACTTTCTGCAATGCTTGCTGGGGGTTTAAGGATACCAGAACTCATTAACTGCAATCGGTTCTGTTCATGTATGTATTCTGGTTGCTTATGATCTTGGTAGACTTTTAGCACTGGCTTTGGGAAACAGAGAGACATGTTAATCTTCTTAACATTGGTGTGTGTGAACTTGTCTTATTTTTCAGTACTGTTGGACTCCTCCCCTGTTGTAAATTGATCTCCTCCTTGGACTAATATCCTATCAAAGCCACAGTCCTAACAGCTACTATCACCAGTGCATATCCCTGGCCTATTGCTTGAATAAGACTTTTCTACTTGGTTTCCATTAATTTTATACTTTAAATTACCAATGAATCCTTCCAGGAATAAGTTATTACAGAAAAGGCTCAGAGGCATGAAATCATATACCCCCTAATTTTTCATTACAAACCTCCATCATTCACTACCACTGCTACTATGGGAAGGAACGTATAATCTTATCACCCTGTCCAAAAATCATCAATCATTTCCCAGAGCCATAGTTGACTGAAAATCTAAAAATAGTTGGCATTACCTTAGGGTAATCAAGCTTCAAATTATGGCAATAAAACTCCAGTTTTTAACATGATAAACTGAAGTGAGAAATTGATCATAATGGCTTTTACTTTCTAAGCATTATGAGTTTAGCATGATAGCTAATCTCTTATACACTAGGATAAAAAAAGGCTTGAGAGTAAGTTAAGGAAACAGCTGTTAAGTTGTCAGGTAAATTGCATCTGGTTTTGGATAAATATTCCTCTTGAGCCACTCGCTGAAGAAAGGAAAAGGCTAGCTGGTTCAAGAGAAATGAGGAAGAGCTAAGCTATACAATAGTGCTAAAAAGGAACAGAGACCAGAGTGACAAGTCGAAAAGTGGGAGAAGAGAAGGTGCTTGCTCAGACAGGATGACTTCACAGAAACCAAACAATGGTCTATAAAAGTGATGGTAAGGTAAGTGTACATTTACAAAACCCTTCTCTGAAGCCTACTGAAATGAACAAAGGAAACTTAACTGAAATTAAGTAAAGATGCTAACAACATATCACATCGTAACTAGACAGGATTAGAACTAAAGTAAGGGACACTGGGAGTTAAACACACAACTAAACCCCTACCCCCAAATACACACACATTTTTTTTTTATTTCAGCATATTATGGGGGTACAGATGTTTAGGTTAC
>NW_012145856.1:2921354-2921905 GCF_000956105.1 Propithecus coquereli
TTTATAAGAGACATCTAAAATATAAATACACAGAAAAGTTGAAAAAGGATGGAAAAATTATAACAAGTATAAAAACTCCAAACAAAGTGCAATGAATATGCAAGAATTCATGTACATCACTCCCCTCTGGAGGGAATCTACTAGAGAATGAGCTTCAGACAACCAAAATGACTACAGACACCAACATTAAAATTGGTGAAAGGTAAGGAAAAAGTTCTGGAAATGGACACCTGGTGATGGTTGCACAACATTGTGAATGTACTTAATGCCACTGAATTGTATAACTAAAATTGTGAAACAGTAAGTGTTATGCATATTTTATCACAGTAAAAAATGGTGGTGAGCATGCAGTATGTACTTAGCTGTCTGTGTATGGCACGTAATGACTATAGTCTCTGACAAAGTAGGTACAACAATCAAAAATGCAGGACAGTTTGTAAAAAGTACTTATACTTTAAAATAGCAAAAGAGTGGAACTGGAAAGTTCCTAACACAAAGAAACAATAAATGCCTGTTTATTTATAAATATCTCAATCACCCTGATTGGATTA
>NW_012145856.1:2923850-2925264 GCF_000956105.1 Propithecus coquereli
AGTAGCAAGGGAAGTCAGAAGAGGGTAGATCTCTGGATTGAAATTCTCAATCTAGAATTCTATGCCCAGTGAAACTATCTTTCAAGAATTGGAAATTTCTTGAAACAAAGATATTTCATATAAATGAAAAATGACAGAATTTGTAACTAGTACAATTGTAGCAAAATAAATTCTAAAGGATTTACTTTAAGAAAAAAGAAAGAAATGAAAAGCAATAAATATTAAGTAAATCCAAATAAACATCAGTGGAGTAAAAAGTAATAACTATCATTTGTGGTGTTTAGAGTAAATAAATTAAAGAGGTGGTAAATGGTATAAAAGAATATAATCTGGGAGGAGGGTAAAGATATAATTTTGTTAATTTAAATTGTATGTTGTAATTTCTAGGGTAATTATATAATAATACTAATAGAGTAGTAAATAAGTGTTTACAAATTCTAATTTGTAGTTTGAAAAAAGGAATTAAAAAACAACTCAAAGAACAATATGAGACAGAAAAGAAACAAAGAACAGGTTGGATGCTTAGAAAGCACAAAATAGAGTTTTAAACTTAAGTATCTCAGTAACTACAATAAATGACAATGTATGAAATGCTCCAGTTAAAAGAAAAGACTTGTCAGCTTGGATTAAAAAACAAATCCCACCCTATGCTGTTTATAAGAGACATCTAAAATATAAATACACAGAAAAGTTGAAAAAGGATGGAAAAATTATAACAAGTATAAAAACTCCAAACAAAGTGCTATGAATATGCAAGAATTCATGTACATCACTTCCCTCTGGAGGGAATTTACTAGAGAATGAGCTTCAGACAACCAAAATGACTACAGACACCAACACTAAAATTGGTGAAAGGTAAGGAAAAAGTTCTGGAAATGGACACCTGGTGATGGTCGCACAACATTGTGAATGTACTTAATGCCACTGAATTGTGTAACTAAAATTGTGAAACAGTAAGTGTTATGCATATTTTATCACAATAAAAAATGGTGGTGAGCATGCAGTATGTACTTAGCTGTCTGTGTATGGCACGTAATGACTATAGTATCTGACAAAGTAGGTACAACAATCAAAAATGCAGGACAGTTTGTAAAAAGTACTTATACTTCAAAATAGCAAAAGAGTGGAACTGGAAAGTTCCTAACACAAAGAAACAATAAATGCCTGTTTATTTATAAATATCTCAATCACCCTGATTGGATTATTGCACATTGTATGCCTGTATCAAACATCACTGGTACCCTATAAATACATAACCCTATATGTACCCATAATAATTAAGAATAAAAATTTGTTTAAAAAGTTCTTGAAAAGTGTAATAGAAAAATTCACTGATTACCTTATAGCAGTGGTTCTCAATCTGGGACAATTTTGCCTCCCAGAAGACATATGTCAATGTCTGAAGACATTTTTT
>NW_012145856.1:2927444-2927761 GCF_000956105.1 Propithecus coquereli
ACTATGAACTTGTGATCTATTTTACCTTACAAAAATTTAATACTTCTGTACCTGTCCAATGATTATGTCTAATAAAAATGATTAATTCAGTGTCAAGATTGTGTTCTCTAAATATAATTTTCCACTAAAAAATCACACTTCCTTGGAATAATGCCTGATTCCATGCTTGAGACAAGAAATATACAAGCACCTGCAATATTGTATCATATCATCAAAGGAGAGTGCTATCAAAGACCACTAGGTTCCATTTAAAAAGAATGAATATGTTCCCACTTGCCAAAGATGAAATATTTTGAGCATCAGTAAGAATAATAACT
>NW_012145856.1:2930336-2931367 GCF_000956105.1 Propithecus coquereli
ATGGGGAACCTATAGATTCAAAAAGACTTAAAAGAAATACCAACCAGTTAGTGTATGGATCTTATTTTGCAAAATTTTGTAAAATTTGATACATATCTCACACAATAATGAGAATAAACTCAAGATGGGTCAGAAATATAAATGTAAAAATTGATGCCATACAAGTTATTAGAAGGAAACATGGGCGAATTCCTTTATAAACTGGATAAGTAGAAAGGCTTTCTAATTATCACTCAAGAAATCTTTAATTTTATTGGTAGGTTTGTTGTGGAAGTGATATTGAGGTAGCAATTTCAAAACTTTTTTGTATATTGAAGGCTTAAGAAAATGAGTAAGTATACTGGTGTTAAGAACCATGCTTTTCACTATAGGAGAAGGAAGTACAAATATGGAGGGAAGAAAGTTAAGAAAAAACTTGCATGCATTGGATTGGAATTAGAAGTGTCAGTGTAAATTGAAGATTAAAAAATCCTCAGACACACTCACACACAACCTATATCTGTTTATTGAAAAGGTCTAAAAGCAATGATGGCCTGTAGAAATGTGTATACACAGTAACCACATCTCGGGTTCTAAATACCTTCTTTCACTAAAAAGAGTGCCTAACTCCATGGCTAGGGCATGGAAAATACAAGGTAAGCCTTGAATATCCTGTTGTGTCAGAAAGCAAGGAAGTACTCAAAAACTGTTGCTGATACATTGAGAAGACAAAGGAACTTAAGGATATGCCCCTGGATAAATTTAAACATCAAAATGAAAAATTGTACAGTAATGGAGTATAACACTGAATTTTTAAAAAGCTGTAAATCCATGCTGGATGCAGTGGCTCACGCCTGTAATCCTAACATTTTGGGAGGCCAAAGTGGGAAGATCATTGAAGTCGGGAGTTCAAGACCAGCCTGGGCAACATAGGAAGACCTCTGCCTCTATAAAAAATAAAAATTATCCGGCATGGTGGTGCATGTCTGTAGTCCTAGCTACTCGGGAGGCTGAGGTGGGAGGATTGCTTGAGCCCAGGAGTTTGAAGTTGC
>NW_012145856.1:2935228-2936509 GCF_000956105.1 Propithecus coquereli
GATACCCACATATGATACACTGAGAAAAATGCTGAATAGATCAAAGATTTAAATGTAAAACAGCAAAAATACAAAAATAATCTTTAAAGTATTTTATAAAAATGTACTATATCTAAGAAGCCAATAGACAGTTTTAGTTTCATAATTTTACTGAATGGAGGGCCTACATATTACATAAAACTCCGAAGACATAAATTCAACTACATAAAAATTATAAAATGGAAGAAAATGTGGGAAAATGTTTGTCAAAATAATGAGTATATAATGGTGGCCAACGAAACAAAGATAAATGTAGAGAAAACAAAGCATAATATAAAAAGAGAGGAGGAACAGAACTCTAATTACACACAAAAAAAATTAGCTGCAACCTGTGTGAGGGTACAGTTTCACCTATCTAAATCAGGCAATCAAAGACTGAAAGAGATTACAGTAAAACCTAGGTTAAGGGTGAAAGTAAAATTTAATTTAGACAACACATGTGCATTGAGTTGAGAAACTGGTTCCCAGGTAAAATATCTGTGAATTAAATAAAATTATATATTTGATACAATTATATAGAAATTAATGTACAAAGTTAAATATAATTAGATACATAACTTTTTCATCAACTCAACAATACCACTCATAGGACTCTATCTCATAGGAATACCACCAGTACAGAAGGATAATTTAATTTTTCTGCAGCATTTTAAATACTGGCCAAACAACCTGAACATCCCAAAAGAAGAGAATGATTTAGTAAACTATGGACTATTCATGCAATGGGTTACTATGCAACCACTAAAAATATGTGTTACAGAAATATTACCTGACTTTTAGGAAGTTCCACAATGTATATTTAAGTGTAAAAATCAAAATGTAGAGTACTGTATTTATAAAATATTTATAATATTTTAAAAACAAATAGTAAATTTCCAAATGTGTATTTTTTTGTGTGTATTTATTTATTTGTATAAAATTGCGTGAGCATGGGGAGAGGCAAGAAAGGATATATATACTAGATTTTGATAATGTTAGATGCCATAGAAAAGGGGGTCTGAGATTGGGGAAATAGGAAGTAAGGAAAAAATGTAAAAGAAAAAAAGAGGAAAGAAAGAGAGAGGGAGGCAGGAGGAGAGAGAGAAGAGGAAAGAAAATGGGGGAAGGAGAAGAGGAAGAAGAAAGGGAAGGGAAAGAAGGAGGAGGGGGAGGGGAGTCAATCATAAAAAGAATGTATACGGCATTACCAACTCTATTAAAACAAATCAAACTATAGACACCCACACAAGTGAAATTAGTCAC
>NW_012145856.1:2937576-2976645 GCF_000956105.1 Propithecus coquereli
ATAAAAGCAAATAATTTTAAAGTGGACAAAGGTTGTGAACCAATAATCCACAAAACAAGTAATATATGGATGGGCTGATGAATAAATGAAAATATACCTAACTTCATTAATAAGCGTAGGTATATTCACAACGATGTTGATGCCATTTTTAACCTATCGGCCTAGCAAAAATAAAAGAACTGATAGCATCAGGTTTGACAAAGATGTGAGTAAACAGGCCCTCTATTACACTATAGGTGGAAAAGTAAATTGATTTAACCTTTCTAGAGGGCACTGAGGCAATATTTTCAACATTAAAAATGTACGTATTCAATGACCTATAAGATATCATTTCTAAGAATCCATCTTTATATGTACAAAGACAAATTCATTCAACACAGCATTATCTGAAATAGCAAAATAACACAACAAACCAAAAAGGAAATAACCTGAACTCCCATCAATAGGAGACCAGTTAATAGGTACTATATTATGGCACATCTATACAACAAAATACAAGGCAGTTGTTAGAAAAGATTCCTCTATATGCATGGATTAGAAAGATTTCTACATGTCTAAGTGAAATAAGCACTTTGAAGATCAGTATATATTGTATAATCTTACTTTAAAAAACTATTTATGTTTATAAACACACATATATACGCAAACATATTTGAAAATAAACATATACAACTGTCTGAGAGACACATAACCACTACAAATAGCAGTTAATGTCTGAGGGCAGGGGTAAGAATTTTCACTTTTTCTTTTACATACTTTTACTGTTCCTTTATATTCACTTATAATTATCTAAGGGCATAAATTGTTTCTTAAAGTTAAGAATTTTCAGACATGCAAAATTTTTTAAAACACCAGACATGTACTTTGAAAACAATAAAACTATATAACTACATATAATACTTTCACTGAAGTTTCCAGTCTTGAAGTGGTACCCTAATATCTACAAAAAGCCTTACATCCTACATAGTTAAGTATCTGTATTGTACATAATTCTAAAGAGGATTTACCCACTAGAAAACTTTGTTCACCACTAAATCCTTCAACTTAAACAATGCCTAGAAATTAATATTTGTTAAATAAATATTTACAGTGTTTACAACTTCATAAACAAGTTCTTAACTTTTAGGTTTTCATTCCTTCTTTGCCAATTAAGAGTCAGGAAATGACTTCCGTCCTCCAAAGCAATTTTGCAACTTCCTCTGTAGCCAAAAAGTGGCTAAAATGCTGGTTTTTGAACTTACCAGAGGCTCCAGTTTTATAGGTTGTTGTCGTTTTCTTGTTCTCTCCTGAGCTTTTGTGGTGTGCCTAAATGTCAGAGTTTGTGTATCAGGTTCATTTTCTGTGGGTGTTATGTAACTCACTCTTCCCTTTGCTCTTACACTGTGCAGTCTTGAAAGCCTAGGATTTTCTCTATGTTCTTCAATATTTTTCAGGTTGAATTCACTGTCTCTGGCCTGAGAAGCCATTCTTTCTCCTGGAAAAGATAGGGCCGGGAAAGGAAAAATGAAAAGTGGAGCAAAAGGATCAGGGAAAGGGGCTAGTGGAAGGGCACTTACGGACTAGGGAGAGCTGAATTCATCCCCTCTCTCCAAAGAAAGCACATCAAAATTATCCTAGTCTTCTGAAACCAAGGACTTGACCCAGAGGACTAAAAATTAGAAACTGTGCCTGGACTTCAAGGACCCCTGTAGCTGGCTGAGACGGAACCTAGGAACTTGCATTTTTAACAAGTTCTTGGGTGCTGTTGCTGCCGCTGATCTGGGGACCACACTGGCCTAGATTTGGAAGGATGAAGAGAAATGCAATTAGAATTGAGATCAATGTTTCTCATTTTTGAGTATGCAAAACATTTCCTGGGGAGCTTGTTCAAAATGCAGGTAATTCTAAATACAGCTTAGGAAAGAATTGAGGGTTAAATCCCCAAACAGTGCTTCCGGAGTTTTAATATGCAGGAGAATCACTTGAAGAGCTTATTAAAATACAGATTCAGATTAGCAAAGTCCTAAAACACTAGAACCAAGAGCCTTTTGTAGTGGTCTTACACTCCTCACCACCACACACACTCCCACCCCATCGGATGGGTGGAGGTACTTCAAAACACCTTTCAAAACAGTATTAAACAAAAGAGGTCTTGAATCAGGAGTCTGAAGACCTAGGTTTTAGTCTAGATCCGTGCTGGCCAATAGAAATATGAGAGCCTTGTATGCATTTTAATTTTTCAAGTAACCACATTTAAAAAAATCCAAAATAGGAACAGGTGAAATTAATTTAAATACGTTTTATTTACCATATCCATAATATTTATCATTTCAACACACAATCAATATAAAACTATTGTGATATTTTATTTTATTCTATTTTTGGGTACTATGCCTTCGGAATCCGGAGTGTATTTTATATTTAGAGCACATCTCAATTCAGACTAGCCACATGAGGCTAGTGGCTACTGTACTGCATAGTGCAGATCTAGATTTACCACTCAGTGTGAGATCTCGGACAAGTCTCCTGAGATCCCTATTCCTCACTTTCCACCCCTTTAAAATGATAAGTAGATAATAGGTAATCGCTGAAATGCTTTTCCATTGACTTTCTTTGTCTCTCTGAGGCTTTCCTTATGTTCTCTGAAAGCCAAGCTGTTTTTGTCCTAGAAGTCAGAACCCAGCCCCAAGGCTCGGTTCTGCAGGACTCACCAAGTCACTAGAGTATTCGTCGCCAAGGGTCTCCAGAGGCAGAGAGCAACGCCTGGTCTGCGAGTAGAAAGTCGGCTCTAGCAGGGAAAGTTTCCCGTTGCCTAGCAGCCACCAGGCCCCTATGGATACTCACAGCACCCCTGCGTGACCTGTCGCCAAAGCAACCCCTCAGCCAGCTACAGCTTTCCGTTCAGGAGCGCACCAGGCAATTGAGCCAATCAGTGTCTCCGGAACATTTCCTACGTCGCTGGTTGGTGCAGAAACTGCACAGCCTGGTTTCTCCTCTGCGCAGGCAACTGAGAGCTGCCTAGGCGGCAGGGCAGCCAAAGGAGGTGGTTTTAATTCTGTTTGTTCCTTAGCTCTTCTACGTCCCACGCTCATCTCGACCTCCTATAGAAATCTCTTTTCTGTTTTCCCTCAGGAGTCTTAAGACTGACTTGACATCACTTTACTGTAAATTTCTCCAGTTGAAAGAGTCAGAATTTCAGGACAGGGATGTGCGTTGTGTACACAATGATGGTCCCACTGTCGAAGGGAGAAACAATCCTGCATCCCTGCCCCACCCGCCGACCTCCTCCTGAGTGTCCTAAGGTGCAAGAAATGTGGGCTTTTCTTCCCCTCAAACTCCACCATGGTCTTTCAAGTGGTTTTCTCTTCCACTTGGAAGCTAACCTAGTGTCAGGTATAGCAGGAGCCCATATTACTTGGTTCCTGCACCTTATATACCAAAGCCAACCCTGGATCTTGTTCTGATGTTTAGTCCTACTTAAGTCCCCAAATAACTGTTGCTAATGCTGTATGAAGGCGGCGTTACCAAAATTTAGGGCCAGTTGCTCTAAAGAAACAAAAAGTGAACCAAAATCACACACTTAACAAAAACTACCTAATGCAAAAGAAGGAAATAATGGAAGAATTGATGAGAAAAATATATAAAAAACAAACAGAAAATGGCAAAGTAAGTCCTTCCTCATCAGTAATTACATTAAATGGAAATGTATTAAACCCAAGAGTTAAAAGGCAGAAATTGGAATGGACTAAAAAAACCCACCATGATCCAATACGTATTATTTACCAGAGACTTTAGATCCAAAGACACAGATAGCTTGAAAATAAAAGGATGGAAAAAGATATTCCATGCATACTCTAATCAAAAGAAAGCTGAAGTGGCTATACTAATTAATATCAGACAAAATTGACTTTAAGACAAATACTGTGATGAGAGACAGAGGACATTATATAATGATGAGAGTCAATCCATCAAGAAGATGTAACAATTATAAATATATATGCACCAAACAACAAACCCTCAAAATACATGAAGCAAAAACTGATGGAATTGAAGTGAGAAATAGACAATTCAACACTAATAGTTGAAGATTCACTACTCCACTTTCAGTAATGGATAGAAGAACTACTTCTATGGTTTGAATCCCCAAAGTTCATGTGTTGGAAATTGAATTCCTAATGCAACAGTGTCAGGAGGTGGGATATAAGAGGTGATTAGGCTATAAGGGCAGACACCCTCATGAATGGAGTAATGTTATCTCAGGAGTGGGTTAGTTATTGAGAGAGTGGGCTTGTGACAAAAGCTAGTTTGGCACACTATGCTGTCTTGCTCTCTTGCCCTTCTATCTTCCACCATGGGATAACACAATAGGAAGGCACTCACCAGATGCCAGCCCCTTGATCTTGGACTTCCCAGCCTCCAGAACTATAAGAAATAAATCTATGTTCTTTATTAACTACCCACCCCATGGCATTCTGTTATAGCAACACAAAATGGACTAAGACAGCTGTAGAGAAGATTAATAAGGGAATAGAATAATTGAACACACTATAAATCAAATAGACATAACAAACATCTACAGAATGCTCCACTCCAAAAACAATGGGAAACACATTTTTCTCAAGGGCACATGAAACATTCTCTGGGAGAGACGATGTGTTAGGGCAAAACACAAGTCTCAATAAATTTTAAAAGATTGAAATCATGTGAAGTATCTTCTCCAACAACATGGAATAAAATTAAAAACCAATAACAGAAGGAAAAATGCAAAATTCACAAATATGTGAACATTAAAAAACACACTTAAACAACCAATGGATTAAAGAAGAAATCACAAGAAAATTTATAGCTGTGAATGCCTTTGTTAAAGGAGAAGAAAGATACTAAATCAATAACGCTAACCTTCTACCTTAAGGAACTAGAAAAAGAACAGCAAACAAAATCCAAAGCAAAGAGAAGAAAATAAATAAAGATCAGAGTGGAGATAAAGGAAATAGCAAACAGAAAAGCAGTAGAGAGAATGAATGAAACCAAAAATTAATTCCTTAAAAAGTTCAACAAAAATGACACACCTTGAGCTAGACTGATCAATAAAAAAGGAGAGGAAACTGAAATTACTAAAATCAGTAACAAGGCGAGGAGATTAATACTGAGCTTACAAAAATAAAAATGTTTATATGAGAATACTATGAACAGTTATACACCAACAAATTACATAATCTAGATGAAATGGAAAAATTCCCAGAACACATAATCTATCAAGCTGACTCAAAAAGAAATAGAATATCTGCATAGATCTATAAAAAGTAAAGTGATTAAATTAGTAATAAAAAATTTACAGCAAAGAAAACCCCAGGACCAGATGGTTTCACTGGTGAAGTCTATCAAATATTTAAAGAAGTGATGTCAATTCATCTCAGGAAACCTCAAGCCTGAAATCGAGTGATCCAAATAGGCTAGTATCCCTATACAATTGGATAAAACAAAAAACCTCTCTAGCAAGATACAACATCCTAGACATCAAATTATTTCAGCAATAAATTTCCGGTTGCAATATACACCATATGGTCAAAGATAACCAGTGACATGAGAGATTAAGAGAACATGGATGAGAACTAGTCATATCTTTAAAAGAAAAAAGAAGGAAGGAAGGAAAGAAGGGAAGGAGAGAGGAAAAGAGTATAACACAAACACAAACACAAGGGTACTAAGTAAATGTTGAAAAATTAGGAGACAAAAGATCAATTAGAAAAAATTTAAAGAGTATTGGAAACTATAAAAATGAGTAACAGATTTGAAAAACAATCAAATATATTGAAGAACTGCAAACTGCAATAATCAAAGTTAACTTAGTGGTTGGAAATACTTATATATGCTACAACATGGATCTACCTTGACAACCTTATATTAATACTTATACTTTACCTTATACAAACTTATACTTTCACTTATACTAAGTGAAAGAAGCCAGACACAAAAGGCTACATACTGTATAATTCCATTTATATAAAATATCATAATAGGCAAATTCATAGATATAGATAGCAGATTAGTCATTGCCAGGGGCTGGGGAGAGGAGTTCTGGAGAGTGACTGCCTAATGAGTATGGGGTTTCCAACTGGATGATGAAAATATTCTGGAACTAGGTAGTGGTGATTGTTGCGCAACAGTGTAAATATACTAGATTTCACTATTGGTACACTTACTGTTATATTTATTTTAACACCCCCCTCAAACTTGATGGATAGACCGAATAGCATATTAAACACAGTTAAAGAGAAAATAAATGAATTGGAAGATAGGTAAGAAGAAATAATTATAAATGAAGTATAGAGACTAAATGATGGAAAATATAGAAGAGAAGGTAAGATTCATAGAGAATTCTGGGATAAGGTTTAAATTCAGTTGAATTTCAGCCTAAAAAGGAAAGAAAAAGAAAATAGAGGAGGTGTATTTGCAGAGATATTTGCAGATAGGACATTATCTGAGAATTCTTCAGAACTGAAGTTATGTTAGAATTGGCCTTGAGGTAGATAAAACCTGTCTGAGATGATTATATTCTGGCAAATTAGGTTATGGTTGAACTCACAGAGTCCAAATGATTGAGATGCAGAGTCATAGCAAAATGGATCTCATGGTTACTGAGAAGCAGAATCATGTCAAAGAGATTTAAGAACGATAGGCAAGGTATCATGACTTTTAGAATTTCAGTAGATGTTTACACAACCCATCTTAGCTGTTTCTATTTCCCTATTGTGATATGCAATGAAAATTCTTTTCAGTCAAAGGGTCTGTGTGTCTACCTTTGGTGACAACAAGGAAGATAAAAGATAGGAGACTGTCTCACTCGACAGCTACACTAGTTAGTGAGGAAAAACACAAGGGACAGAGTGAGGGTGACAGTTACCAGAGAACGGGAAGGTGAACTACATCTAAGGCTGTGGTGGTATTAAAAAAAAGTAGCACATTTGTAGCAGGGCACATGCTCAGATGGGTCTGAGCAGAACAAAATGTAGTGTGCTCTTGCTTATTTCTGTTGCTTTTGAACTTTTCTCACCAAGTCTTTTTAGAAGCAAGAGCACTTTGGCTTGAATCTCTGGATGTTTTCCATAATCTCATTAAATCACTCAGTATAAAACAATTTTTCCAATTTTTTGAACTTGAGAAGGCTTCCATTCTAAAAAAATAAAAAATAAAAACCCCCAAAACAAAAAAACCCAAAGCTTTAGATTTATAATTTTTATATGAAACAAATGTAAAGGGATTTAAATAAATGCTACAAGCCTTTTTGAGCACACTCAAAATAAGCCATAAGTCAGGGGCCAGATAGCTCTGAAAAGGCGAGGCTGAGAATTTAAAGACTGAGTGAGGACTGGAGACGCTGCCAAAGGAGAAGCAAGGTTGAGAACTCTACTAATGTCATGACTGGTGGGAGCTGGGCATGAGACTGTTTGGTACTTCAGCCTACAGATTCTTCAAAGAGAGATGGGGAAAATACCCCAGCTATAGTATCTAGTCTCTGCAAGACTTTTGGGAAGTACAGAACGAAGCCCAGAGGGCTGGATAAGTCGTTTGTTCACTGCAGGACCTGACTGGTGGTCCTGTGGAAGTTTAGGCACAAAAACCTAACCCACCTGGAAGGACATTGCTGCACACAGCAGACACAGCCCAGAATTCACAGAGAAGTGGAGGGCTGGGAAGGGACAGGGCCTTTTAAAGGGATGTGTACAATATGCCAAAGGTTGGGGAGAGGCTGAGAGCTGGAGGCCACATGTCTTTCCAGGGAATGACATTGGGTCTGTGGCTGCAATTCTAATGACATACACCACCAGGTTGCTCTGGTGCCTTAACACTCCTAACTGGTCCCTTCTTGCTTATTTTTATCCTAATATTAAGCCTTTGGCTATTCAATAATGCTTTTGCTGCTAAATTACAGCATGTCTACTCACAAAAATATGTAACCATACTAATTTTCTGTGTTTATAAAAAACAAATTTGCCAACTTGTTTTTACTGTTCTAAATATTTCCTAGCAATAGCCTACGACAGATAATCCTGGGGCAGTTCAATGGCTTAAAATTCTGGGTTGGTAATCCCATTTTGCAACTAAGTTTCAGAGAGGTAACATTACTCTACCAAAGCCACACAGGCAATAAATTGCCAATGAAGGAGGATAAAGTCACCACATGACTGGCATTTTATTCCTAAGTATTTACCCAGAGAAATGAAAGCATATATCCATACAAAGGCTTCTATGTAAATGTTCACAGCAGCTTTATTTATAATAGCCAAACCTGGAAATAACCCAAATGTCCATCAACAGGTGAATGAATAGGCGAATCATGGTACCTCTGTATCACGGAATTCTACTCAGCAATAAGAAGGAACAAACTGTTGATACAGGGTCAAACCTGAAAAACATTATGGTGAGCAAAAGAAGCCAGACACAAAAGAGTACATATTGTCTAATTACAATCATACGAACCTATGGAAAAGGTAAATCTCATCTGTAGTGCCTGGGAATAGATCAGTTTGTTGCCCAGAACTGGAGTCGGGTAGAAGAGCGACTGTCAGGGAACAAGGAAATTTTGGGGAGTGATGGAAATGTTTTGTATCTTGATCATTTTGGTGGTCACATGGGTGTATAAATTTGTACTAATTCATTATCCTGTATATCTTAGAACGTGTGTGTTTTATCACATGTAAATCATAACAATAAAACTGATTTAAAAATTATATTTCTAGTATTACACTTCAAAGTCACAGGTGGGACTTTCTAAACATACAGATTTCCAGGCCTCATGCTAGACCTGGTAAATCAGAATCTTCGGAATGGGCATTTAGGCAAGTATATGCTGAAAAATTACTCTAGGTGATTCACGTGAACATCTCTGATTAAGAACCACTTCTGCAGGTGAAGGTGTATGAAAATGAAAATATTTTAAAGTTGTATTAAATTAAGTTTTAAGGTCATAAAAAATTTGCATAATATGATTATATTTTTATAAGCACATAATATATATAAACTAAGAAACTATATGGAAGAAAAACAAAAGTATTTATGAGATTTTTGGGTATTTTTATGTTATGCCCTTTGCTTTTCTGTGTATTTAAAAATGAAGACCATATCCTACTTTTACATGGAGAAAAATGAGTTATTTTAAAATTAGCACAAGAAAATATAAGATAGCATAAAGTGGAGGAGCCACGAACTTGGTGGAGGCCAGGATGGAATGGATCAGGAACACTATTGGCCTCCGTTCCATGGAGATAGAAGGAAGGTGGTGGTGGATTAGGTAAAGTGGTAGATTTGGGGCCTTATTTATTCTATTTTCTCCATGAAGCAGGAGATATGATCGGCAGCTGAGGATGTAAGTGGGAGTGGTAGAAGCTTCATATAATGTATACAGGGAGTTAATGCCTCTTCAGCCTTGGTTGTCCACAGTTTAATTTCAGCATCTGTAAACTGCTTAAAGTTACATTCATGTTTGTGTGTGTACATTTCTTTGTCTATAGCTTTGATCAGATTCTCAAGGGAATCTGTGACCAATCACCCCTCAGAAATAAGAACTGGACATATTCTGCAAGGGAGCCATTCTTAACTATGTCAGCATAGGACACAAACCGGCTGCTCAACTTTCTGAGGGGTTTGTGATATCGTATTCTGTTGCTTCATCACCACCTTGTGGTCAAATGAGTACACTGCCAAAGGAGGTAGCGATTTTGAATTAGGGAAATGGTTTCTTAGACCTGGAAGGGACTTGGGGCATTGCACAGTTTAATGTCCCATATGTTATGACAATTAATAATTACGGAAAATTTTTCCTCTAAAATGTTGAACCAATGTGAATATGTATTAATGAGAATCCCCGGACAAGCCCAGTTAATTATATTCCAGGAATTAAAGGTCTTTGAGAAGTTATC
The DNA here is from genome assembly GCF_000956105.1 of Propithecus coquereli. Taxonomy (NCBI): domain Eukaryota; kingdom Metazoa; phylum Chordata; class Mammalia; order Primates; family Indriidae; genus Propithecus; species Propithecus coquereli. The sequence continues at coordinate 2,947,476 of NW_012145856.1, forward strand.
TCTGAGTCAGAGATTTTGTGATTTTGAAAGACCAAAGAGCATTTAAACTTAATTGCATGTTAGGAGCACTTGGAGAGTTTTGAAAAATCCTGATGCCCAAGCCACACATCATACTAATTAAACACTCTAAGAGTGGGAGACCCAGGCATTGGTACTTTTTCTAAAGTGTTCCCCACCCCAGGTGATTCCAATGTACAGCCAAGTCCGAGCGTCTCTGCCACAGGACCTTGCTATTCAAGGTGTGATCCATGGACTAGCAGCATTGGAATCACCTGAGAGCTTGCTAGACATGCAAATCTCAGGTCCTTTCCTAGACCTCCTGAATCAGGTTGTATTTTAATAATTTTCAGGTGATTCATTGCATATTATATTTTATAAGTGCTGTTAAGGAGAACAGAATGAGTGTCCAGCTGGTCTGCTGGATATGCAAGGCAGGAATGGTACCCATAATGTAGGCTTCTCGTCTCTGATCACTGCCAGTTACAGACAATGTATTATTAATACTTCCATGTCCCTATTGGACAACTCTAATTGTCAGAAAGTTGTTTTTGGTAGATGTCAAAATCGACTTTCTGCCATAAACATTCGGGTGCAGATGTCTTTATTGTAGAATGTTTTGTGCTCTTTTGGGTAGATGCCTAATAGTGCGAATGGTACTTTTATTTTTAGCTCTCTGAGGTATCTCCAAATTCTTTTCCACACAGGTTGCACTAATTGGTATTAACTAATCAACACATAAATGCACATATAAGAATAACATCTATTGGATGTTGGGCAGGGGGGAGGGGGGTGGAGGGAGGAGGGGACCGGTATTTGTATACACAAGGAGTGCAATGCGCACCACCCAAAGGATGGACATATTTGAAACACGGACTTGGGGGGGGACCAAGGGCAACATACGTAACCTAAACATCTGTACCCCCATAATATGCTGAAATAAAAGAAAAAAAATCGACTTTCTTGTCAGTTCTACAAACTGTCGCCATGATCTCTTTTAAAATACTTGAATACAGACAAATGTTTTCCCCTTAATTTTCCTTCCTTGAATCTCTCCATCCTAAACTTACAGTTTCTTTAGGCTGTGTATGATATTTTTGCAGAACTCTTCCTAGTAATTCTACACTAAAAATGGCTCTTGGGACTGAATGTGAGATTCTAGATGTAGTGTGACATATGAGTTCAGAAGGAAAATAATCCCCTTTATCTAGAAATTCTACTAAGATTCCTTTTTGCAAATTGAAAGTCAGGATATTATTCAGGGTCTTTGTCAAATGCTGTATTATGGAGAACTGTATCCAGCAAACAAACCAACATTGATGGTCCCAGGGCCTCCAATCATTCACACACAAACACTAATAGTCCTGAGTTCACACACGGAGATCAACATGGGAGTCCTGGGCTGAGGCAGTTGGGGCATTTGCCCTGAGTGGAGCTAGACTCCTGCCCCCAACTCCCTTCTCCTAGACCACATCCTTTAGTAGAGACAGCCCTGTCTGGAAATTAGGGCTTAAAAAAGGAGGTTGGTTGACAGTCTGTTCGAGAAGTGGTCAGCTCTTCAGATCTGTTTCATTTCCTCCATCCCAGTAGGAGACTGGAAATATGTTATCTGGAGTGGGTAAATGAGAAGGTCTCTGGACTGAGGGGTACAACGTGCAGTTAGAGTGTACCATACTGAAAACAATGGGGTTACCTGAATGTGTGCATGCAAGATGACGGGATCATCCAACCCTCTTTCCCTACTTAGCTCCCAGAATGGTAGCATAGGGTGTCCAAACATTCAATTTTCTTGAGCCTAGGATGGAAGATAGTCCCAGGATGGAGACTGTCAGTTTTAAAATCATGACAGTCCTGAGCAAACCAGGAGGAGTTGGACACCTTTGCATGAAAACATTGGCAATTAGACCTTTACCTTCTGGGTGGGAGACAGGGAGACTCTTCTCTGAGGACTCTGACCAGCCCAAGGGGAAAGACCTGATGTGTGGATAGCAGAGGTTCTAATAGCTAAGTGGCCCAGCAAGATCAACCTTGTAGTGAAGCTTACAGTGAACAAGCTCTATTTGGGTTTTCAGAGCCTTCCTCTCAAAAACAAGTAGACAACTAAGGACTGTTAGACAATTCAAGAAGAGCCTCTAACGGAAAAGACAGAAGCCAAAGCATTCAAACAGAAAAATCACATGATTCTAATTGCAATGATCAGAGTGTTTCTCTTGAATTTTATAAAGTGGGTTTGGGAGAGAGAATGCTCTCTCCTTCTTCAGTCTCAACTATTATGTCAACATTCAAGACAGAAAGAAGGGAATAAGGTTAAAGGATATATACCTGACCTAGCTGAAATGGAGGCTGAGACTATAGGGAACAAAATTGTAATAAGTGGTTTGGAACAATCACGATCCACTGCCTGAGGCTGGGCACATTGCCACCTCCCCTCCACAGCCCCCACCTGCCAAAACACAACAACAACAACAACAAAAAAACCTTTAGTTAGGATTCTACTGACAAAGAAAAACAGGGAAAAAGAAGCTTTATGGGAAAATGTCAGTATGGTACCACAGGAACCAAAGTAAGCAGGTTAAAATGTTAAACACACAGCTGAAACTGGAACTCCCACACATTGCAGGTGGGAATACTAAATGGTACAGACGCTTTGCAAAACAGTTTGGAAGTTTCTTATAAAGTTAAAACTACATTCAATTCCATATGACCTAAGCATTCGACTCCTAGAGATTTATCTAGATAAAATAAAAACCTATGTTTACCCAAAAATCTGTATTGTAGATGTTTATAGCTAACTTATTTTTAGTCTCCAAATACTAGAAGCCACCCAAAGATCTATCAATGGATGAATAGATAAACAAACTGTGTTACATTTATACAATGAACTATAAAATTGAGCAACATAAAGGGACAAACTACTGATACATGCAGCAACCTGGATGAATCTCAAATGCATTATGCTAAATGAAAGACACCCAACTCAAAATTATATACTTAAGATTCCACTCATATAACATTCCAGAAAAGGCAAAACGATAGGGACAGAAAACAGGTCAGTGATTGCCAGGGGCCAGAGATGGGAGGAAGGGTTAACTTCAAAGAAGCAAGGGGGATGTTTGAGGGGTGTTGGAATTATTCTATGTCTTTTTTTTTTTAATTTCAGAGTTTTATGGGGGTATACACATTTTTGGTTACATAATTTGCTTTTGTACAGTTTGAGTCAAAGTTCTAAGTGTGCCCTTCACCCAGTTAGTGTGTATTGTACCCACCAGGTGTGAATTTACCCATCTCTTTCTCTCCTCTCCCACCTACTTGATTTCCCTTGAGTTTTACTTCTATATGTGCACAAAAGTGTTGATCGATTAGTTTCAATTTAGTATTGAGTACATGCTATGTCTTGATTGTGGTGGCGGTTACGTGACTGCGTACACTTTTTAAAATGCAAAAAATTTTACACTAAAAGGGTAATATTTACGAAATGTAAATTATACTGAAAGAAAGAGCAGAAGAAAGAAAGACAGGAAAGAAAAAGAATGAAGGAGGAAGGAAGGAAGGGAGGGAGGAAGGAAGGAAGGGAGGGAGGAAGGAAGAGAGAAAGAAAGGAAGAGAAAGAATAGACCATGTAACCAAGACTTTCTGAAAGAAGTTGGAATAATATTAAAGTAGAACACTAAAGGCATATCCTACTTCTCCAGAAAAAAGGATGTGGCAGATGCAAACATTTCTGCTGCAGTTTCAGGCTAAGGAGTTCAAAGCACATAAAAATGTTAAAAACTGAAGAAATGCTTTGTTCTGGGATTCATGGTGTATGGCAGGGGTATTAGTTTTCACTGGGGCCTTAGGGACACAAGATTCAGCAACATCAGTAGAGGTGTCATTTCAAGCATCTGTTGATAGTGAGTCTCTAAAATCAGTGGTTCTCAAAGTGTGTTACCTGGACAACAGTGTCAGCATCATCTGGGAACTTGTTAGAAATGCAAATTTTGCAGTTCAATCTCAGACTTACTGAATCAGAAACTTTGGGGATGAGGTCTAGTAATGCATTTTATTTATTTATTATTTTTTTTTTTTTTTTGAGACAGAGTCTCACTTGTCCGGGCTAGAGTGCCGTGGCATCATCCTAGCTCACAGCAACCTCAAACTCCTGGACTCAAGCAATCCTTCTGCCTCAGCCTCCCGAGTAGCTGGGACTACAGGCATGCACCATCATGCCCGGCTAATTTTTTCTACATATTTTTAGTTGTACGATTAATTTCTTTCTATTTTTAGTAGAGACGGGGTCTCGCTCTTGCTCAGGCTGGTCACGAATAGTAATGCATTTTAACAAGTCTCTAGGTGATTCTGATGCATGTTTGAGTTTGATAACACTGCTCTAAATGAAACAAACATGGGGTCAAGGAATGAACTGTGGATCCCACCGATTCACGGTGATGTTCTAGCAAGCCCACAGACTATATTCTCTAATCAGCTTTAAGAGTAAGAAGTTGCAAGGTAGAAGAAATTTTATGGAGCTTCTTTGAGAGAAAGAAACAATACCAAAAAGAAAAAAAAAAGAGAAGAGAAAATACTTTTGCAAATTTTACAAAAACCTATAACTAACTATGTGAAGACTTGCACAGGCCCCTTGCAGAACCTTGAAAGGTGCTTGTCCAAGTGAGGCGTCTGAAGCTTAAGCTCCATTCAGTTCATGGTAAATCTGCATTTGTAAAGGTGATATATGAACTTTTTAACTTTTAAAGTATATCCTATATAAAGAATAATATTTTTGTCTCTATTACCCTGACTCCTGTGTCTTTCTCCAGAAAGAAAGAATAATGCCTCTCAAATCCATCAGTTGAAGAACATATAATTTCCTAGCGGAAATGTGAATTACAATGTGCATACCCTATGCAGTAATTATGCATGTAGATGTTGATTCTAAAGAAACTCTTATATATGTGCATTATTGGGACTTTAGGGGGGCCAAAAACATGCCCCACTTTTCCCTGAGTTCAGAACTGAGAAATAAATACAGGAGCCAAGTAAATCAAAATATCATCTTTATTATTGATGAATCTGTTATGAGGGAGGAACGCTTAATGTGAGGGCCAAGTGGGCTTCTCTGTGCTCCTGCCACACACGTCTCCACCCCTGCTCCCCAACTATACCCCAAAGGTTGGATCAGCAGTAATGGCCCTAGATCACCATTTTAATGTCTGTGGTAGTAGACAGAAAAATGGCTTTCAAAGATGTCCATGCGCTAATCCTGGAACCTGTGAATATGTTTCCTTACATGGCAAAAGGGACTTTGCAGATATGGTTAAAGTAAGGATCTTGAGATGGGGAGATTATCTTGGATTATTCAGATGGGCCCAATGTAATCATCAGGGTCCTCATAAGAGGGAAGGAGAGAGATTAGATTAGAAAAAGAAGTGATGGCAGAAGTAGAGGTTGGAGTGGTGTAATCTGAAGATGAAGGAAGGGGCCATGAGCCAAGGAATGTGAGTGGCCTCTAGAAGTTGGAAAAGGCAAGATTATTCACTCCTAGAGCCTCCAGAGGGTTAGCACTGCCAACACCTTAATTTAGATTTAACTTAATTTTAGATTTCTGACCTCTAGAACAGTAGGAGAATAAATTTGTGTTGTTTTAAGCAACATACCATTTGCAGTAATTTGTCACTGCCACTGTAGGAAACAAATATTTTTATCTGCCTAGTGTTCCTATCTTTGGACATCTAAACCAGTTCTTATTTTTCTCTGCACATCTTTGTAAACATATATGAAATTATTTTCGTAGGACAATTTTGTTTTTATGCCTAAGAACAGAATGCCCAATTTATATTCCCCAAACTGAGTATAAAATGTAGGTTGGAATCCTTAGAGTGTGTTGACAAATAAAAAACCTCTTTAAAATGACTGCTTTGTAGGCCGGGCGCGGTGGCTCATGCCTGTAATCCTAGCTCTCTGGGAGGCCGAGGCCGGCGGATTGTTTGAGCTCAGGAGTTCGAAACCAGCCTGAGCAAGAGCGAGACCCCGTCTCTACTAAAATTAGAAAGAAATTAATTGGATAACTAAAAATATATAGAAAAAATTAGCCGGGCATGATGGCACATGCCTGTAGTCCCAGCTACTTGGGAGGCTGAGGCAGGAGGATCGCTTGAGCCCAGGAGTTTGAGGTTGCTGTGAGCTAGGATGACGCCACGGCACTCTAGCCCGGGCAACACAGTGAGACTCTGTCTCAAAAAAAAAAAAAAAAAAAAAAAAATGACTGCTTTGAGCTGTACAAATATCCCACTGTGTTATGATATCTTAGAGTAGGGTATTGTCCCCAGGTGTGTAATTTCCCCTCTTTGCAGTTTTCCTCATAGACAGGGACTTGGTACCAGGTCTAAAGAGTATAGTCAGCAATTCATTAATAGGCTTGACATGCTGACCTCAGCTCTCCTGCTGATCTGGGAAAGGGGCCTTCCCTTGCTCTCTGGCTTCTTCCACCAGGAAGCCCCAATATTTGTGAAATTCAAGCAGGGTTTCCCCAATGGCAGGATTTAGGCCCCTAATTCACAGGCAGCATCATTTAAGTGTCTACAAGTGCTTTGGATTTAACAACAAATCTTTTCCTATAATGTCTATTGCTTTAACACAGGAAATAAATTTTGAGTTCTGCCTGCTCCATCCAAGGATTACAAGTAACAAGGATCATTGGCTCTGCAGGAATTACATTTTCTTATCCAGGGATACAATATCGGACAGACTCCATGTGACTTTGGGGCATGAATAAGAAGGCATTTCCTCAAGCTGTCTAAGATAAGGTGGGGTTTTTTCAACTCTTCTCAGGGTTCATCTTCTAGTCCAGCCTGTGCCACTTAAAGCTGTGGTGCCAGGATTTGAGGCATTCAGATAACAGGATAATATCCTACATTTACATAGCATCATCTGTTGTCCAGTAGAATTTCAACTCACATTTGATCCTCGAAATAGTTCTGGACCATGGGCCAGGCAGAAATACATGTTGTCATTTGACAGATGAGAAATGTAATGCATGGAGAAATTGTACCTTTAAAAGTCTCAAGTAATCAATGCCAGGATCAAAATCCTGGGTCTCTTGACTCCCAGACCATACTTGCCACTTCTGTCCATGGTGAATAAGAAAGAAAGAAAAATAAAAACTGTGTGAAGCTTACATATATGTTGTCAGACCTGCGGCCTTGCTGTTTTTGGCTCCTTTGGCATCCCCAGCTGGGTCCTTGCCTCTTCAGGCATCAGAAAGCTTCTTTTGCTCACCATTGTATGTCACCACTGAGCACTGGTCCTAGCACATAGTTGATGCTAAATACATATTTGTTAAAGGAACAAGTGATCGATTGGTTCTAATCATTACACTCCTAAACCACTGAGTCCAGGAAACCCTGCAGATGGTTTTATAGAACAGGTTTCTTCTGGCATCTTTGTTTCTTGTCCACTCAATGTTTTGTTCTTTTATTGCATTTGCAGTGAAAGAAAATGCCTCCTTTCTTGCCACGGGAAAGGCAAACAGCCACGCAGACAGGTCTGTATGGGCAATAAAGGGGGCAAGCCAGTTAGCTATTAACCAGCAGGAAAGATAATTCAGCTTCTTATCACACTCCAGGCACCTGCCTTCAGAGGTCCCCTCCTGCCTTTTTCTGGCCCAGAGTGGTAAGGTAGATTAAGACCTTGGGCAATTGCAATGTGCATTTGGCCTCCCTACTTTGTCCAACTGTATCCAGGTAACAAGAGGGTGTATAGCTCAGTGGTAGAGCGTTTGACTGTATCCAGGTAACAGGAAGTCACAATAAACACCAGGCAGCTTGAGGTGGAAGAAGTCACAGACAGGCAGGCAGTCTGCAGGCTGAGTGGTGAGTAAAGCTGGAGGAGGGGCAACCTCAAGAAACTGATCCACTTCAAATTTATTTTTGCACCTTTTAAGGCAAAGCCTCAACCTTATTTATTCCCCATTGGTGGCTTATCAAGGCACTGGGGTCCTTATAGTTTATACTTAAAGGTACAGAATTGTGAGAATATTAAGATGTGTTTGAGAAAGGTTCAGTAGTTAAGGGTAGTGTGTTAGATAAACTAATGTCTGTAATGAGAAATGAGGCAGAAAAGGCAGTCTGAGCTGAAGCCACTGAAGGCTTCAGGGATAAGTGCCCACGGTTAAGATGAGATATTTTCCATCTTATCCACGAAGTTGATACAATTGTATAAAATCACAGTTTTAACCTTTTTTAAAAAACTTAATATCTCAAGTATTTATCCTACAGTGATTGAATATTTTTGAACATGGAGATGTATCAAATAATTTAAAGCTTTTGTTTCAATTCTGTTTGTGAAGGCATGGAAATCAAATCAGGAGGTCAGAGTCTGGGGAAAAGGCTAGCATTTTGTGTGCCCTGGGATATTTCTAAGCCCCACAGATGAGCAGGGATGAGTGGTGGGGACTGTGCTGGTGTGGAGGGGGTAGAAGGTCCCACAGACTGGCAGACAGAGGTTGCAGTAAGACCCACTCCAGCCATGAACGGAGAGAGCGGGGCACATAATTGGCCTTTAGGAAGAACTGGGCAAGGTGGAAATCTCCAAGATTGGAGAAAAAATGAAAACCCCTCTTGGGCAGAAAGGAGGTAAGTTCTCCTTCTGTGCCTTTAAGCAGCATGTAGCACAGCTTTGTGCAATCTTCTTGTTCTGCCTCTGCAGGTACCATCCACTATCAGACTTATCCCAGGTCTTACTGCAGGAGATCATGAAAACATCTAGAGTCCAGAGGATGGTGAGAATCACTTCTTTACTGTTCCTGTCAGGTCTTCTTTCATTTAAACAGAGTCAGGCCTAAGTGGATACCCAAAGGCCCCGATCTCCTTCCCTTCTTGTCTTCTTTTCTTCTTTACTTTCTACCCCTCTGCTCTCCCCAGAATTCTACCCACATCCTGCCCCACTTCCACCCTGCATTTGAGACCAGTGAAAGGACAATGGTGAATAGACTAATAAGCTAATTCTTAAGAGTAGGGAACCTACATTCAAATCCCCCACCAGATAATATTGACCACTGTCATAGCATAAATTCAATGTATTATTATTTTAAAAATCCTCCTTTCCATTAGAGATTAGAATGGAGAAGAATAAAGGAGGTTAGAGAGAAGCAAACCCTACTCTGTCACACTTAAATAGTTATTTAACCGCTTTTTATGTCTTAGCCTTTTCTCCCAAGTTAGACTGTTAGCAAGAACTGAATTTTTGCCTTCTCTTGAATTCCCCAAAGCACCCAGAACAGGACTTGGTTCAGAGCCCAGAACTACAGAATCTGTGTAACACAGGGAACCTTGGTGACATCATTTAATCCAGTATTTTCAACCCTGGTGGCACACTTGAATAACTGGAGTGTAGTGGTAGGCAAAAAGGCTCCCTAAAGACACTGTATCTTAATCCCTGGAACCTGTTCCTGTGCTACCTTACATGGCAAAAGGAACTTTGTTGATGTGATTAAACTTAAAGACTCTGAGATGAGATTATCTCAGATTATTCAATTGGTCCCAATCTAATCATGTGAGTCCTTAGAAGTGGAGAATCTTTCCCAGCTGTGGTCAGAGAGCGACATGACCCTGGGAGAATGGTCAGAGTGATGCAACATTATTAGCCTTGAAGATGGAGGAAGGGACCACAAGCTAAGGAATGTGAGCAGCCTCTAGAAGCTGGAAGAGGCAGAGAAACAGACTTTCCTCTACAGCCTGCAGTAGAGAATGCAACCCTGCTAACATCTTGATTTTAGCCTAGTGAGACTCAATGTCAGGCTTCTGATCTCCAGAATCAAAAGATAATAAATTTGTGTTTTTGTAATCCACTAAACTTGTAGTAGTTTGGTTTCTTCTGTGTGTTCATATTGCTCATGGCTCCAAATGGTGGCTTTCCCCAATTATACATTGTCTTCCATCTCAATTATCTAAAATTTAGCAATAACAGTTCTCTATTTCCCAATTCCATCCAAATCACTGGCAATCCTGTCAAGGTATCCCCATGTGTTGGATTTCTAAGTTGCTCCAGTTGTCATGAGCTGCAGGGCAAGCTCAGATGGGCAGGAATTCCCTCAAAGGAAGATGTGTGCAATGAAGGTCCCTCAAATATGTCTAATACTGCTCATTTAGTAATCTCCACTTCAGTTTTGCTAAGGAGGGGGCTCGATGCCATGAGGTAGTGTAAAATATCGCAAAATACTTTCCCCAGCACCATCCAGAAAGTGTCGTGTAAAGTGGAATCACACATTGTTATATTCTTCCATTTTTAGAATCCCAGAAAAATTCACCTGTATGGAGCTAGATGCGATCATTTGTTCACTTTCATAGAATCTGTATAATTCTTTTGAGCTGAATTTTCATTTCCCAGGATCAGGGAGGAGAGGGAGCAAGTCACCAGTTTATGCTGCTTGGTAGAGATAAGCTACAATAGCCATCAATCTCACATGTAAGCCAAAATCATTGGGTTTAACTGCTAACAGCCAATAAAATTGAGGCAATTAAAAGCTTCTTGGGGAAATCCTATCTTGACTGAATGTAGAGGCTGCCTCAATAGGGAGCTAGTTCTGAAAGGAACTAGAGGAGGTATTTTTCTTCTCTGACTATTGCTAAAGCAGAGGGGCTTCTAGTCTATCATGACGTGCCATGATACACTTCTGCATTTGGGAGTAGATTGAATATCTTCAAGTCCTTTATAATTCTTTTTTTCTTTTTCTTTTTTAGAGATAGGATCTTGCTCTGTCATCCAGGCTGGAGTGCAGGGGCACAATCATAGCTCACCGCAGCCTTGAAATCCTGGGCTCAAGTAATCCTCCTGCCTCTGTTTCCCAAGTTGCTGGGATTACAGGTGCACACTACCACACCTGGCTAATTTTTTTATTCTAATTTTTTAAGAGACAGGGTCCTTCTGTGTTGCCCAGGCTGGTCTTGAACTCCTGAGCTCAAGTGATTTTTCTGCCTCTGCCTCCTGAGTTCCTGGGATTACAGGTGTGAGCTACCATGCCCAGCCCTTTTAATTCTTATTAAGATCAGGTATACATGAAAACAATGGTAAGTAATTGTAAAGCAAGACAGAGTTGATAAGCTATGCTGTCTTGGCTACTATAAATCAAAGTTCCTTGGTCTGCTTGGTTTACAAGGATTGTGCATTTTGGTTCCAGCTTTCCTTCCATCTTCACTTTTCCTGTACAAACCCTTTATTTCATCTGGGAATTACTCTTTATGCCAACATCTCCCACTTTTTTTTCCCTCTTAAAATATCTTTTTCTCTCCCTTCTACCTATCCAAATCCTACCAATCTTTCAGGACCTACGTACCCCCTGAAGTATTTCATCTTTTATCAATATTACCCCTACTACTATGACGATGATGAGGTTATAGTCTCATGGTTAGTAGAAACCATGAGCTACTCAAATGGAGGGCACATGTCTATTTTATTTCTGGATTCCCCACTTGCCTTTCAGACTTCAAGATGATTCAAACCAGGTGTTTAATAAATGTTGGAATAGTCACACAATAAGTGGTTAATTCAATGGCTGTGCAAATAACAGGAGCAACAAAACACTGACTGCTGGGAACAGAGTACTTTCCTAGCAAACTCAGCTTATTAGAACACTGTTATAATATCTCCTGTCAGGTTCCCCTAAAACATTTCAAGTCTGTGCTCACAGAATTCTTATCTTCTAGACTGGGTGTTATTCTTTCCCCTAGAACAATATATTTATTTTACTAGGATCAACTCTCACAATATGGAAGCAATTGCTTGGGATTTTAAGTCTTAGATCCGAGCTCAAATACTAACTTTTGGAGCACAAAATTTTGCTTTCAGGTTTTGTTTCCAGCCCAAGATGGAGTAGACACAATTCTCCCTATTCCTCTAATTAAGTAGAGCTAAAATTCCTGTGCATTACATTAATACATAAATATAGGGAGACTCTGAATTGTGGAGAGAAGATGGCAAGGAAGAAAGCCGGGGAGGCATAAAATGTCTCCCAGGCCCTCTGTACTGAATCTGTGCTTTCTGAGCACTATGATTGCCTCCAGCAATCAGAACAAATTGAGCACAAAACTTATGGTGCCATTCTCAGCCATATCTGCCCCGAGGAGCTGCCTCCTGAGTAGTTGTTGGAGAAAATAGAGCTGCAAATCTGGGGTTGCTGCCTATCGTGAGATAGAAATTGGGGTGGACAGATCCCCCAGGCTGGCTTAAAGCTACAGGAAGACAAAGCACTCTCAGGTTGTCTAGAAGCAAGCAGTTTGCACTCTCTCTCTATCTTTTCAGAATGGGGTGATGTTATTCAATAGCTTGATATACTAAGTACCTGTCTAGTTTTATTTCACTTTCAGGATGATCTAAAACTTTTGGCCATCTATCTCATCCGGAGGCATTACTTAAATTCGAGCTCAAATGCCACTGCAAAAATAAGCTAATTGGATCACAGGGAGAGTTAACTGATATTTACCAAGGACCTTCCACGGGCCAGAAAGCGTGTGATGTACTTTTTGTATATGTTGTTCTTTCTGTTCCTTCTAAGCCTGTGAAGTAGTTGTTGTGATCCAGATTTTATATATAGTGGAAGCCATACAAAAGTGGTATCCTCCAGAGATTAAATCTGTGAAGGTAAGTGTTTGTGTGTCAGGAGGTGGTTCCCTCTCCTTTAGCAAAAGAAGTTGCCAGCTATGTCACAGCAGAGGCAGAGGCAGGGAATCACCTGGGGGCCTTTGAAAACAGCTTCCCGTAGATGAGTAGGGTGGGCCAAACTAGACTCACAGGATGTGACTTCTCTCAGAGGCAGGTGTAGAGGAGGGGACCCAGTGGTCTTGTGAGAAAATAGTGGGTCACCAGAAAGGAAGGAGTGTGGTGGATTTGCAAAGCCACAGATACCTGCACCAGTCTTGAACCAGCACTATAGGTTCATTGTGGTACTGCTGGGCAGGAGGTGGGGGGTGCTCAGCAATGCTGCCTGAGAGCATGGGTTTCCACAGCCTAAATCTCTGCCATCTCTAATTTTTCCTGCCAGAGTGACAGGGACATATAGGTCACTTTCTGCCTCCTTACGACTGTCAGAAGCATCAAGAGGCACAAATGGGGTAGACGAGGGAGACCTGAACGTCTGACCACCCCTTATTTGCAGCACATGGGGAACAAAGCAGAGCACAGGAGTTTCTCTTTGAGCATCATTAAATACAGAGAGGTCAGGTGATTTTCCCAAGGTGACACTGCTGCAGTGCTGGAGCAGAGATGTGAGCTCTGGACTGTCTTTATTTCCCTGTGTGTTCTTTTCCACATGTTGGTGAGCTGTGTCAGTTTCACCAGCACTGGGTGGACATGCAGAGGCTATTTTCATTTGTTTTTCAAGTTAGATCTTGTTTCTTTCCTACTTTCCATTTCATCTTGCCTCACTTTGGGCTAAGTTCATAGAGAATTGTTTTTAAAAGGAGAAATACCATTTTGTTGTCATTAAGCATTTGAAGGTCTTAGCCTAAGATCATGGAGTAAGTAGGAATAATCAGGGACATGGGGGTTGGTGTATGGCTTTGGGGCCTTAAGTGGTGGCCTTAAGTGGTGGTGGCAGGACACAGATTCCAGGGTATGGAGCCCTTTCTGTACCTTTGGCTCTGCCTAGAATGTCTACTCCCCACTGCTGCCACCCTGCTGGCACTTGGACCTACGAGTACACTCAAGTCTTTCTAATCAGTTAGTCCTGATGTGTATGCCGGAGGAACTGAGACAGAAGCATTCTCTTAGTGAAGGATTTGGTTGCAGCTGTGAGGATGTAAGCCTGGAGTGAGACAAACCCTCATGATTTATTTAAGCAACTGGATCCAGCTATGTCTGAAGGATTGTCCTAGATTTTTCAGTTAAGTGAGCCTATGAAAATAATGGTCAACATTTGTGGAGTGTTCACTGTTACTTACTAGGGTTTAGTCTCTCTTCTAAGTGCTTTACATGGATTATCTCATTTAATCCACACAACAATGCTGTGAGGTAGGTACTATTATCGTCCCTACTTATAACTGAGGAGACTGAGGCACACAGATTTTTGGGTGAGATATAAAACTGGGAAATGTCCTACACGGCAACAAAACCATAATCTTTGGGTATTCTTTTCTGCTGGATAGAAATAATTTACATTTATACCAAACAAAAATCTATGCTAACAGAACTTCACAGAGTCTGGGTTCTAACTACATCACTTGATCTATAAAAAACCAAAACTATTGATTGTTCTTTCTGGTTATAAAAGTAATGTGTTAATCTTGGAGAAAACTTGGAAGATATTGAAAAGAAAAAAAACCTTAAAATAGAAATTATCTGTAAAATTTATAATGAACAAGTATATGAGTTTTGTATTAACTGTGAAACCAAGTCAAGGAAAGGGTCACCCCTGTAGAGAATGAAATAACTCTTTGGGAAGTTTGTTAGACAATGCTCCAACATGGCATTTGGAAGAGCATGTTTCCTTTTGAGTGCAAGCAGATCCCATCAATTTCTGTCAAGTGGTATCAAAACCCAGCACTCTCAGTTATTTCACAACTACATAAAGCCCAATGAAAAAGGCAACTTTCATAGCCCAAGCCATGAAAATGCTGAACAAGACAAGTGGTGGAGCCTGAGCCAGGGCCTCCACAACCTGGTAGCTTTGGAGTTGATTTTTGTGGCATCCTTTGCCCTCCAGGAATGTGGGTTATTCTTCTTCACCTTGGAGTCTTTTCTCAGGCCATAACCAGCTTCTGAAGAACCAACTCTTTCTTTGCCATAGGCGCTGGGCCCTGCTTTTCTCTCTTTTTAGTATTAACTCTTGGGACACTTCTTTGGTCCTCTCCTCAAGGTTACCTTCAGGGTCTCAGGGAATCTTGCTCTCTTCTGGTGTCTTTCCAGAATTTTCAACATGAATCCCTAATTTGTGTGGAGACATGGGCAATCTGTGTTAAAATGCAAACATGTAATTTAGGAGGTGCTATCCATTAAACTAAGCAAAAGCACCAGTACATGTAATCTTTACGTGACAGCATTGCCCTGAGAAATAGGGCAAGAGTCTGCAGAAGTTCATAGAGGTGGTAGGAGAATGGTCGAACCCAATGTAAGACAGCATGAGAGCACCAGCTGTTTAGGGAAAAAGAAATGAGTCACCTTCAGAGGAAGGAGGTCACTGAATGGGGAAAGGAGGGACACAAACCAAGCTGTCTTCTTTATGATTTTGCTAAGGACTGACTCTTGATTTTTCAGCAGACTTTCTCCTGGAAGGGACATCTGTGATGTGCCACCCAGATACCCCTTCAACGAAGGGCATGCTTCCTTCCAATTGGGAGTGCTATCAGTAAAGAGCCATCAGCTGTCTGCCCCACACTTTCAGGAATTTCCTGGATGCAGAGAGTTGCCTCGACCATGATCATGCCCCTTCCCAGGGCTGCTTATATCCGGTAATGATCCATGTGGAGGTACAGAGGCCTGACCATCTTAGTCCTATCCAGAGCAATTCTAAGAGTTTGGCCAAGACTGTTGTTGGAACTGTGACAAACAGCTGGACCTCTCCCTCTGTGCAGCCTTGCTCTCTTCCCTTCCCTTCAACAGGCTTGGTCTCCAGAGCATTCTTGCATAAGGTGTTCAGAGTCTGCTTGCCAGGGGGCCAAGTCTGCAATGGGGCTCAAGTATGGGGAAAATAAATTATATTTGAAATCCATTTCTTCTAGAGAAGTTGAAGCTCTTGCCCTTCTTGTATAAGTTCAATGCAAATAAAACCTTCCCTTCAGAGGTGCTGAATGGATCAATCATTCAATAAATTGTCATTGGCTTTCAGGAGGGCCCTATAGTTGCATTTCAGAAAGTTCCTTGTCCTCATTCTTTAGGAAAGGTAACCAAACTAGCAGTGGCAGTCCCTGTCAGGGAAGAGGAAGAGTCTGTCTCTGCTTAGGTCAGCTAGTGGTGTTAGCTAGCTCTTTCTTAGAATTATGCTGTGTGATTTTGTCTCTCCTTGAGGTTCTACTTCAGATGAAAATAATCCCCTGCCTTTCTAACTCATCTTTCCTCCTAGTTCTCAAAACAATGAAGCGCTGTCTGGGGTTAAGTGTTTCTGATGTGTATTGTACCATCTTCCATTAAAAAGGCCAAGGATACAAGCTCCCTTTGTTTTATAAAGGGATTAGGGATACCCACAGTGAGGCCTGAGAGCTTAGGATATAATAACTTTCTCTTCAAGTGTGCTTGTATCACCAAGGATGAAGCAGCTGTTTTTCCCTTTAGAAGGCAGATTTTTTTCCTGGAAAGAAGTTGGCAGAACTGGGCCTAGAGATGGTTCTTTTTGTTCTATTTCCATGTGTCAGAGTCAGACTGTGGGTAAATACACACAAAGCCTTAGCACGTCTGGATAACAGCAGCAAGATACTTTATAACATTAACAGATGCTTTTCCTTCCCGTATTTCTTTCTATTCTTTGACCCTCTTCTCACCAATATTTACCCCTCCTCCCTCACCAATTTCTGTTTGGCATTCACAGTCTATTACTCTAGGAAAGGAACGTGTATCTCAAAGACTTGAGGACAGAAATAACTCAGATTTAGGATAAAAATATGAGTTAATGTCTCCAAGATCAGAAAAGGATCCTCAAGCTAGGGAAGAAGAGGAGAAGCCAGGAGAGCTTAGGTGTTAGTGTCCCCAGCCCCTACCCCACTTCCCCAGCTTGGAGGAGGAGAGGTGAGTAGCCAAAAGAATCACTAGACAAGTTTGAGAGATCCATGAAGCAGGGACTTTGTATATATGTGTGAGAGAAAGCGGGAGCAGACTAGTGGCAAGATGCAGCTAAATGGTATGTCTTGGCAGGGATGTTTCCTGTAGTTCAGAGAGGCTGAAAGGTTTTCATGTGCCTAGGAAGAGCCCAGGGATAGCTGACAGAGCTAGAGCAAAAGGAGCCTCACAAGTAGGAGTAGGGGATGATGCAGCAGTAGCTTGGAGTAACAGCTGAGGGCCAGATGGAAGGATGTATGTATCAGGAGATGCCAGCACTGACAAATGACCAAATGCTCCTTCCACCACATCCACCTCACTGTAGCATTACTATAAGGATTTAGACAAAACTCTGGTGGAAGGAAATGGATCTGAAGTCCTGGCAGAATGGGGCTCATATTGAAATCAAGGTAAGATACAGAACTATAACTGCTTTTATGCATAAAGAGCCAAATTCCTTGATCAAGCAGAAAATCCTCCAGATTCTTGGTTGACTCTTCCCCTTTCTGGTCTGATTGCATTACACATTTCAGTGACAATAACTGATTAATTTCCTTAAAAACAATGCACATGAAAGACTTTGCTCCAACAGATTTCACCTTGTTACTTAGCTCAGACCTGTCAAGATTCTTGGCTGCAAAGAGCAGAGACCACTTAAGGTTAACTTACTCAGAAAAGGACCCTGCCCCTGGGACTGCTACCATAGACACCAGCCGCCCTGACTGCTAGTCTCCTGACTCCCCCAACAACCCTGTACATAAGCCATGATTTTCCCTGCTTACTCCCACACTAGTGAGAACAGAAGGGTGGGGTGGGGGAATGGATTTATGTATATGCCTGAATATATACACAAAATACAATGTAGCTCAAAGTACACAAAGTAGCTCTGGAAAGACACATAAGAAATTGGGTAATATTGGTTTCCCCTGAAAGAATTGGATGGTGGGGAGACAAGTGGAAGGAAGACTTCTCACTATATACATTTACTGTACCTTAAGAATTTTGATCCATGGGAATAATTTACTTATTTCAAAAATCAACAATTAAAAGTTCCATTCAATCCAATTAAAAACTTCAACCTTATATCTCATTTACAGCTCTTCCTCTCCCCTCCCCAGGTCTGGCATGATCTGTGGCTCCACAACATGCACCTGGGAAGGGGTCAAGGTCTATTTTTTTCTCCTTCCTCTTTCATTCCACCTCCCCTCCCCTCATGCCCTTGCTCTAGGCTTCTGCAGGGGAGTGGGCAGGGGGTGAGGTTTGGATAAAATCTTTTAGACGGTGCTATTTGTCTCTCCTGATGGTCTATACTCTCTGGAACACTGGCTCTTTGTGGGCATTTCATGGATTTTTCAGAAGCTCCTCTCCCACTCCCCTGCATAGAGGAGTGAGTTATGTGAGTTATGTGCTCTTTGGCTGACCTCTTGTAACTCTCCCTTGTCCCCCTCCTTCCCCCTGTGGGTTTTCTACCATCTTTTATGCTAGGGCTCCTTGCCCTACAGGATGGTCCTCTTATGGGGAAGCTCAGCTTTCTTTCCTGGCATCCATCTCACTCATGGGAATATCACGCATCTTGCTACACCAAATACTGACCTACCTGCCTGCCAGTAAGGGCTGCTCCAGCCAGCCTCCTGCCTTTACAATTCTCTAGGAAGGAGGCAGACATGAGTCTCTACATTTAGGTCGGCCTTCCAAACTCAAGTTTTCCTGAGTACTCTTTGACCAAGACCTACTCTAGGGCACTGAGATGGGCTCATGAACTTCTGCAGTTATGCAGGGATTTAGCTTGCAATTTAATGCCAGTATTCTTTTGGTAAGGAGCCCTCCCCTACTAACTTGGCTGGGGGTGGAAGGAAAGGGGAACATTAAGCTGTCAATTCCTGACTCAGAAGAATCAGGCCCTCATTCAATGAATTGCAGTCTTTTGCTTATTTGAGCAGGGTGAGGTGTTGTGGTGAGAATCTGAAGACCAGTTTGGCTACTTCTTATCAAACTCTGGACAGACAGTAGCTCTTAGATTACCCTCCTTAGGATGCGGAGGTACTATGGCCTGTTGCCCTCAGCTTTTAGGGCTTTAGTCAAAGTTTTGAGATAAATGGAAATATGCTATTCTACATCTACTTACATCAGTTAAAATCTTCAAAACATCATCCTGTCATGTGAAAAAGAAAGTTCTAATCTATAAGGAGTTTCATCCCCATCTCAACGAGAAACCTGAATTCCAGAGGTCACACTGCCAAGTGGTAGAGTTGGAATTTGAATCCAAATGGCTGATTATTCCAAAACTCAATCTGCAGTTAAAGATGAATAGCACAGTTACTGTCTAGTGCAACTGTTCCCTATCTATGAGCTACACAATTGGGGTGGAGGTGCAGTTATTACAAGGAATTGAAACATCCTTAATCCACATGTCTGTGGATTCAATAAATAACGTATATGCTATTATTTCTCCTATATAGCAATTCAATTCAACAATGAGTTTTCTTTGTGCCATGCATTGTTCTAGATGCTGGGGATACAACAGTGTGCAAAACAAACTAAAATCCATCTTCATGGAAATATAAATTCATTAAAATCATACTGAAATTATATTTTTTTGTCATTCATTTTACTAATTAAATGAAACGAAATGCGTAACTATTACCAAATGAAAGCTCAGGAAAGATTTTTCTATTTATTTGTTACATATCATACTGGACACATATGGAAACAATGGATACTATTTAACTCTGAGGAATTCAGTTATCACAAGGACACGATCCACTAGAGGAGGTGTGAGTTTGCAGTCAAGTCCAACCTAAGACGAACAATATCTGGGTCATAAAGGAAATACGGGGCAATCTCCTTGGGTAATCCCACTCAACCATCACACAGCTCAGTGCAAATTATAACGGCAACCTAAACAAATAAATTAGGATTATAATTTTACTGATGATCAGGAGCACATTACTTTATCTCTTCACATTTTGACTCCGGGACTCTCTGAGGTTCCTTCTAAAGCTTCTACAGAAGAAGCGAATGGTTTGCCCAAAAGGAGCAAAGTCACGTTTGACCTCCAATTTCAGTCCTTAGGATCCCTTGGGAATAGATTCTCATACACTTAGTGCTAGTCAAAGACTGTATGATAGTTTGTTTAACCAAAATAAATTAAGTGTCAGTAATTTCGTTCTTTCTCCTCACATCCTTCCCTTCACTGGCCACTAGTCCGGGTTCTCACAAGGGTATGCGGTGCGAAGTATTATCTTTTCCACGTTGCAGACGAAGAAAATAAAGGTGTAGGAAATTAGCCTAGGAACCGGAAAGTTCCGGCACTGCTTTTCGCACCTCACCTAGCTGTTTCTCCACTCCCTCGGTCTCCAAGGCCTCGTCTCCTCGGCGAGACTCCGCCTTTCCCCTCCTTCCACGCCCGCCGCTCCCGCTCAGGCTACAAACCGCTCGGTCAAACTACATTACCCACAACGCCTCGCGCCGACCCGTCTCTACTGGGCTTTCCCTAGCTGCTGTTATAATTAATGTCAAACCCACATTTTTGAGGGAAACCCGAGTTATTATCTGCTTTTCCAGTAAAGTGCCTCTTTTTCTTCACCTGCGATGTCCGCCGTTCGGTGACTAGGTCTCGTCCGTTCAGGCGACTGCTCTGGCCACCCTCCTCCTCCTGCCCCGGCCCCTATCAGGTCCCCGGGGGCCTGGGAGTGTCATTGGCGGATGACCGCCGCCCTTGGCGCGGCTGCTGCTTTCGCGACCATGGTCTCCGGCAGCAGCGGCCTAGCAGCCGCCCGCCTCGTGTCGCGCAGCTTCCTCCGTGAGTCCAGCTGGGACGCTGTCGTCCTGGCTTCCGCGGGTTCTTGGAGCCTCCGCGCCCAACGTCCTGGCCCAGGCTGCGGCGGGGCCTTCCAGGGCAGCAGCTTGTGGAGGGCTGGGGAGCCGCGAGGGCTCCGGCTCCGAGTCCGGGACCCTGTGGGGTGAAGGGAGCTTTGCTGGATGCATGGGAGGGGCGCGGATAATTTAGGCCGTTGGTGGTTCGGGACGTCGGGTGGCTGAGCCAGGATTCGGGTCTGGGAGCTCTGCAGACCTGGGAGCTTGCTCTTGCCCCAGCAGTGACGAGTGGCGGAGTGGGGGTGGCGCCTATATTGACCTTTATGGGGTGAGAGGTGAAGAGGTCCAGGATGAAACTAGCTGGGAGGATGAGCGTCAGTTGAGAGGTAGGGGAAAGGTGTCTCAGTAGGAAATAGGAGGGTGAGGCTGTGTTCTTTGCACAGAAGGGTCCTGCACTTTCAATTGTTCCTTCTGTGGATTGTAGGGTCAGGGGAAAGATGGTTTCTGCATCCAGAGTCAGTATACACCTGTAAACTCTTGGAAGCTTAGGGTTGGCTGAGACCTGGACCAATTTATTTGTAGTGTCTCCACCAGGTGGTTGTGTGAAAACCACAGTTCCTGCAAACTTAACAGTCTTTGAGTAATGCTGACTGTTGAAAATTTTTACTATGTTCTAAGAAAACTTTGGAACAGCCATGTCAAAGTTTGAAGTCTGGCTAGTGCTTTTACAGGTTGTGTTATAACCCTGGCCACTTTTCTTAATCTGTTTCTCAACTATTGTTTCCAATTATATGAAAGGAATACCATATTTTAGTGAATCTGAGGCACCATCTCTTGTAAGGTGCACCAATATTTTGTTCACCAGTGGAAAATGATTACTAAAGTTGTGACACGCCGTTGGTTGTCAGATGCATCCTGATTTAAGAGATGTTAAAAAGTGAAAAAAATGTGCATCCTAGAAATAATGATGTACAGGATGATCTGTGCAGAATAAGTGAAACAATTTATATAAAACACCTGATATGTAATAGACACTCAACTAACGTTAGTTTCCTTTCTTCCCCTTTGCTCCTAATTCTGCTGCTTATACTGAATAGTGGATGAGACTTATTTCCTTTCTTGATAAGATTACATTCTAAAAGTGTACAATGATGAATGTGCATTCAATAGCTACACTTAGTTACCAAATCACTTGAGGACAAAGGTCTGGCTAGATAGATAATTTTGGCAGGTAGGAAACAGTTGGGTTTATTTGGGAAAGTTTTCTGGAGATTCTTATTGTATAGTTTAAAGGACAATTGAGGATGTTGTAGGCAAAAGGAAAAAAGGGATTAGTTATATGCAATAATCACTTTGGTCAGTAGTTTGAGCTCCAATAATTAGATACTATTGGGTATGGGCCTAAGCCAGCTAAATTTGAATAGAGTTTGGGTTACAGTGTAGAAAGCCAGTTGTGTAGCACAGCCACTGTGGTGGGAAAGCCCAGGAAGGAGTTGGCCACCTATGTCTTTCTCTCCTGGGTTCTTGCTGGTCTGAGGTTCTGAAAGATCCTAGCCTTGAGTAGGTCTGCTGTCTTATTAGGAAGAGAATCTAGAGAAGAAAGGAAGAATGTCCAAAAGATCCAGTTCCTTAATCTACCCTTAGCAGTACTTAACAATCCTCTTCCAACATAACTGGAAGTTCTTTCTTCCTCCTAGGATCGTGAAGTCTCAAAGATCATCTGGTTTAGCTTTCTATTGCTGTAGTGGCCTCAAATTATCCAAATCATGTGAATTACTTGTTATTAGGGGTCTGAGAGGTATGAGATATAAACCAAGATAATCTTCTGTGTTAGAGTGTTTCAGATGACAGTGTTTAATACATAAACACCTCTAAATCTGCAAACCTCTGACTCTTCTTTCCCATGCCACATTTCTAAGCCCATTTTTACTCCCACTAGAAAAATAGCAGCCACAACAACATTATCTTGCAAACTTTTTTTTAGGGGGTTATAAGTTATTTAAGCTCTGAGGTTAATAGAACTAGAGATGTTAAGAAATTTTCTTCTCTTAAATTTCAGTTGATTATACATTATGTGCTGAAGGTTGAAGCTCAGAAGTGTTGCAATGTTGATTTGAGTTTAAAAAATAAAAAAAACCCAAGCAAACACTGAGAGGTGTCTTTTGGAGCCCTGTTGGAGATGCAGAAACAAAATCTCAGTTTTATAGCTTATGAAAAGAGGGAAAGAAGCCAGTTGAAGTGGGGAAGGAAAATAAAATGAGAAATGAGAAAGATTTCTTCTAAGAGAAAGTATAAGGATTTTTATAAGCACCTTTGAAGTTGAAATAGTGAAGTTTTTAAAGAAGTATAAAGCAAGGCAAGGTCTTTTTAAACATGTCAGGAGTTTCTATAAATTCAGTCTTTTAGAATAAGTAGGGAATAAAAGCCAGTATTTTTGAACTTGAGAATCAGGGTATTTTAAAGCCAGAAAGTGAACGTTACAATCCAGCTGGTCCCACACCTTTCTTGGCAGCTGAGGAAATAAACTCAGAAAGTTTCCACCTAATATCAGAAGAGGTTTTCAGACTCTGTGCTGTGTGGTAGTCTTTCCACCAGCATATGCCACGTGATAGTTTAAGCTTCCTGTTTTGAAGGTCTGATTTTTTTGGCAGTGTCAGTGTTGAGAAGGTGATTACCCTGCTCAAAGGTGCTGCCTTCCTGTTCCATGTGTTTGCCCAGCGTGTAGACCTGTTTTTAGAATCGGGGAAGCAATTAGAAGTGTAGATTGGAAAAGGAAACCCTCAACAGTGATGTTTCTGACACCAGTATCTGTTACCACTGCATCTAAGAACCAAGTCTTTATTTCAGAAATATGGAATAGGCTTGATCCAGGTGTACCAGTGTAGCCATGAGAAAGTGATTTGATTTTCTTTTTGACATCAAACTTGTTGTCCCATATAAACATAACTGGAAATGTTCAAAATAATTTAACTATAGGGGAACAATTTCATTTTGCCAAAGGACAGACATTTTGTTGACTTATAGCTACATTTTTTTACATTATAATATTTCTAAAATTAGGTTGTGTCTTATGATTGTTGATACTTTACAAAAATTGACAGTGTTTTTTCTCTTTCTTACTAGTACTTAATAGTACTTCTTCAAAATCAATGGTGTTTTATATTTGATGAAATATGGCACTTACAGCCTATTAAGCTTTATTTGTAAGTCAATATTAAATAAATACATAATTTTGTATTTGAATAGTGGGTTGTTTGGGGTTTAGGGATAAGTGGATGGTAAGCTACTTTGTTGTATTGTAAGGTCTATAGGTGTGGACCACAATAACCTGTATATTACATATGAATATGATACATGTGGTTAATAAGTATACATTTGTTAAATTCATGAGTACATGCATGAATAAACGAGTAATAGGGACACAGTTTGAGAGGTGAGTTGACGAAGTACTTTCATGAACAAATCTGAGATTATTGGTTAGGAGCGTGGGACTGGTCATACAAGGCGATGGTTTGAGTCTCACTTGGCAGGAGCTCTTTCATTATACCCTTAATCCCGCCAGCCATTTTGTAAATGATGTGGTTGCTATCTCTGGGAAAAAGGACTCAGTATGTGACTGATTGGTACAAATCTGTCACCCCTGTTGAAAACACATCTCTCTCAGATTATTACTCAGTTCCTTTCCTTCATTGTCTTTATTACAGTTTGTATAATACTTTCATAATTGTGTGCTAATCTTTGTTTGATGTTTAGCTCTCCTGCAGGGCAAGAAGATTCATGTGGGTAGGGCCTGAGTCTGTCTTGTTCACCTGTGAATCCCTACCACCTGATAGATAGCCTGCCATAATGAACATCTCAAAGCAAAATTACTCTGCTCATTCTACATCAATAATAATGATGATAATAAAATAGCTCTTAGTGATATAGCACTTGCTTTACCCTAGGCACTATTTTACATGCTCTATATATTATTAACTCATTTAATTCTCACATTGGCCTATGAAGTATATACTGTTATTATCCCCATTTTTACAATGAGGCTGCACCTTTACAAATATTTCACATGTTAAAAATTTGCATGTATATTCGTGCATACTATACATTATATATAGACATGGATTAGCATATTTATAAATAAACATGGGATGTGTGTGAGGACATATAAAACATTTCTGATAGGATTTATTTGATTTTAAAATATGAATTATATGTTCTCTCTATTTAGGAAAAGATTTTACCTTTGTGCTTATGTAGGGTTGTAATCCCAATTTTGTGCGTATACCAGGCACTTTGTTACCCAATTTACAGGCATCATCTTGTATTAACATTACAGCCTCCTCATGGGTGTCTGTTATTCCATTTACAGACAGGGAGACTAAGGCTAAGGGAGATCAAAAGAAATGCCCTGGGTTGCATGACTGGTGAGTGGCAGAACATAAACTCAGGTCCAGGCCTGTCTGATTCCTGGGACAGTGTTCTCAGCTGCTCCCGGGACACAGTCCCATGGTTAGGCTGGTCAACCTCTAAGAACCTGAAGAGAAGGTGACACCACCACATCTACTGAAGGTGGCCCAGGATGTGGCAGCCCTAGCCTTCACCATCAGAAAATTCTTCCCGGTAGCCAACCTCAGACTTTTCACATCGTGTAGTTATGGCCCACTTCTATGTCAGTTCAGATAGATTATGTGCTCTTTGAAGGCTGGGACTATATTATTCAACATTTTATCCTTGACACCTGGCATTGTGGCTTGGCATAGATGCTTCTCAAATCTTGATTGAATAAATGAATGGCCATGACAACCCCAGGAACTGGTATATGTACTTGATTGTTCTAACATCCTCTCATTTCAGTATCAATGATAATCTTGTCTGGCATCATACAGGTTTCTTGTCAAGACAGATTGTTATGTCACTTTCTTGTCTCTGAATGCATATTTTGAGCTTGCGTCTCAGGTAATGATAGTCTGTTAGTTCTAGCTTATCTGAAACTGGGTCCGAATGAGTCTGGGCCTGGTGAGTAGATGTGGAGATCGCACATGCACGAGGACATAGCCACACCTGTACACTAGAGGTTTCTCAAGATCTACTTCATTAGATGCTGTAGGCTGTCAGAGGCATTGTTGCATGGTCTGAACACTACTAACAGGCTAGGAGACTGGGAGGTGTGAGCTGCTATATATCACACTTCTGATCAGGTTTTTATGAGCACCAAAGATCTGATGTTGTGAAATCTTGAGCTTTATAGAGTTGGTCCAGGAGATTTGAAGTTACTAGGAGAAGGTTGGTCTTGTTATTGAAGCCATGTTTTAGGGACATAGGCAGATATGTCTTTTCTCAGGGTTACTCCTACCCCTGTGGAAGGAGAAGTGAACCATCTGATCTCCTTTCTTAAGTTAGTAAATATACAAGTAGTTGTGGAGGACCAAACTTTAGAAGTAGTTTCTTTTAGCAAATATGGACTCTAGAGATTCTGATCTTATCATCTGATCTTGTAATCAAATCTTCTACATTCTGGTCTGAAAACTCATGATGGATGGACCATTTATTGAAGATTCCAGGAATGGGACGGACTGGTGGAGCAGAGTCTGCCACCAGTCAGGAATAGCAGCAGAGAAGGAAAGGAAATATAGTATAGCTCTTGCATAAGTATTGTGGTTGTGGGTGTCCAGCAGGGAGAACAGGGTGCTAAGGGCAAGAGTGGACCTTGAGCACTGACTAGGTTGGAGTCTGTTGCATAGGTCAGTGGGGGAAGGGTCACAGGCCATAAATTCCTATTGTGGTGTCCACTGGCCTAGGGTCAGGTGCTTAGCTGTGCCCACTGTGCCAGGACTTGACCCCTTGTTCAGCATGGTGTAGTCCAAGAATACAGCAGTCAGTTACCCAGCAGTTCTGTGCATGTACCAAACGCTCCTCTTGGATGGTAATAGTGAAATCTGCACCTGTCTCTTCCCTCGAGGTGTAGAGGACTCCAAATACCTCTGCCAGAGCAGATATTGATGCTCAATTATGGAACCTGAGGTCTGAGGATTTAAGAGGGCATGAGGCAGTGATTCAAGGCAGAAAACATGATATGTGACAAGATTTTGTTTTCTGGAGCTAGCTTTCATGGGCTACCTCAATGGTATGTGGAAGTCTAGCTACTTTGAAGAGGTCAGGGATGGGCCACAGAGAAGGCAGGTTGGTGGCTCTAATGGAGGTTTAGAAGGTAACTCTTAGTTTTTTAAGTCATCTGTGCTATACTTCCTACTGCTTTTGAAATATGGGGAGTGGGTTGTGGTAACTACTTAGATTTGTCAATTTTTCTTTAGGTTGATTGCTGAAAATAACTTGGTTTTTTTTTTTTTTTTTTACAAGTTTCTCCTATTTGTCTGCTTTCCTATTTATTTCCTATTTCCTGTTTATTTTATTTTCCTTATTTCTTTTATATATGAAATATATAAAAGAGTCTTATATCAGAAAAGATCAAATTATGTGATTTGGGATTATATTTTAGACAAGTTTTATTCTATGACTTAACATTTAATATATTATTACTGGGAAATGAATTGCAGAGTAGTTCTTGCTTATACCCCTGACAAAGTTTGTCTCTTAGCTTACCTATTGTTTGCAGTCTTAAAAAAGTTGGGTCAAATGGGAAAGCATGCAGCTGTTTAGTAAACATTATTAGTGGGGATGATACCTAGTTTTCAGAACCTGGATTTAATTTGAGCAATTTATCTTTGAGCCTCAGTTTTCTTTCTGAGGAATAAAAATGATAAACTTCAGCTTTTCTTTCTCAGAAAAAAATCTACAAGATTGTAATTCTTGGTAAAGAGAGGATCCTGGAGAGTAGAACACTTGTCTTTTTTGTTTAGTTTTTTAAATTATTTCTGTGGTTAGTGTGTCTCATTTAAAAAGTGACATTTAAATTTGCCATGATCACAAGATAGCTCTTGCATTAGAGGGCTTTGTTATTGTTGTTACCAAGTTGAGTTCATAGTTCAAAAGTTTGGAAAAATTATAATGTGTCATATTTTCTTTACTTCTCAGTGCAACAGAATGGAATTCGGCATTCTTCCTACACAGCTTCACGGAAACATCTCTGTATTGATAAAAATACGAAGATTATTTGCCAGGGTTTCACTGGTAAGCAGGTATGTATATCTAGATTTTTATTTTAAAGTATAGACTCGAGATATAAAAAGATGTAACTATTTTTTGTTTTTGATATCACAAAATTAATAATGCATGATTGTTGTAGTAAACTATACTGTACAACAATGGGGTTGTATCTCAGGAGGAGGTTAGGTGTCTGTAAGATGAAAATTGTGTTTAAACATACCCTGAAAATCCCTGGAAGTATACTGTGTTGGAGAATCACATAGTGTCTTTCAGCAAGTACATACAGCATTACTGGTTTTCCTCCAACATTGGAATGGATCACCGTTTCTTTGATTAAGTACTAGGTAAAGTAGGTTACTTGTGTTTGGGTCTTTTACAAAAAATATATGTATATTGTTAAACACAGAATCCACATTCATTGTGGAGAAATACTCAAACCCAGAGAGGCTCATTGAAAGTGAGACAGGCAGAAGAACTAGCACACTGACGTTTCCCATCTCACATTTTCTTTGTGGCAGTGGTCTAAGATTAGCAGGCAAAACTGCCTAAAGTGTTTAATTTGTTCTTATTCATTTATAGTCATTTTCTCTCCCTCTCCCCTGTCGACATCATAGAATCTGCATAAGTCTAAATATATCAGTGATGTAATTTTGCAATAAAATGCAACATAGGAATCTCCTTTCCCTATTCCCTACCACCTACTCCACAGGAATTCTTTCTGTTAGTAAGTTGGCATGTGTCCTTCCAAATATTTTTCTTGCACATACAAATATAGTATCTTATATATAATGTGTATTTCACTGAGTTTATTCTTCAGAACTGTATATATTAATATTTATATAACGGACATAGGCAGATATGTCTTTTCTCAGGGTTACTCCTACCCCTGTGGAAGGAGAAGTGAACCATCTGATCTCCTTTCTTAAGTTAGTAAATATACAAGTAGTTGTGGAGGACCAAACTTTAGAAGTAGTTTCTTTTAGCAAATATGGACTCTAGAGATTCTGATCTTATCATCTGATCTTGTAATCAAATCTTCTACATTCTGGTCTGAAAACTCATGATGGATGGACCATTTATTGAAGATTCCAGGAATGGGACGGACTGGTGGAGCAGAGTCTGCCACCAGTCAGGAATAGCAGCAGAGAAGGAAAGGAAATATAGTATAGCTCTTGCATAAGTATTGTGGTTGTGGGTGTCCAGCAGGGAGAACAGGGTGCTAAGGGCAAGAGTGGACCTTGAGCACTGACTAGGTTGGAGTCTGTTGCATAGCTCAGTGGGGGAAGGGTCACAGGCCATAAATTCCTATTGTGGTGTCCACTGGCCTAGGGTCAGGTGCTTAGCTGTGCCCACTGTGCCAGGACTTGACCCCTTGTTCAGCATGGTGTAGTCCAAGAATACAGCAGTCAGTTACCCAGCAGTTCTGTGCATGTACCAAACGCTCCTCTTGGATGGTAATAGTGAAATCTGCACCTGTCTCTTCCCTCGAGGTGTAGAGGACTCCAAATACCTCTGCCAGAGCAGATATTGATGCTCA
>NW_012145856.1:2976695-3041349 GCF_000956105.1 Propithecus coquereli
TGTATTTAAAATTTAAAAGCTTCTACTAAATTGCCCTTTAAAATATTTGAACAAATTTATATTTCCCTCATAGTAGATGCACAGAATTTTTTAAATGAGGGAATACTACCAAATCAGTTAGAACATAATCACATATCTTTACCCAAAATATTCCTTTCTTCATTATTAAAGGAGCTATGGCAAGACAAAAGCAGTTAATTTTTTTTTTTTTGCTAATTTCAAGTTAATGATTTTTCTGTAATTAAAAGAATTTTCTTGTCAATTCTGCAGTATTTTGGTTATCTAGAGCAGAGGTCAACAAACTTACTCTGTAAAAGGCCAGATTGTGAAAATTTTAAGCTTAGTGTGTCAATACAGTCTCTGTTACAACTACTCAACAGCATTGTAACAGCAAAAGCAGCCATAGAAAATATGTCAATGAATAGACATGCCTGTTCCAATAAAACTTAATTTACAAAACCAAATCCCATAGGCTATAGTTTACCAAGACTTGATCTAGAGGATGATAACTAAATATCTACATTTCTCTAACTTTTGTTTTAGAAATGTTAGGAATTGTTTTAAAACTATACAGTTCTATTTAAAAAAAATAAATTTGGTTAACAGATTGTTTCATGTAAAATATTCTTTTGCTTTTGACTGTTTTTGACTTTTTGTTGAAATAACTGGGCACACAAATGTGAGTTGCAGTGGACCTTTTATCTTTTTCTTCTTCTACTCTCTTAAAAAAAAAAAAAAATTCCAGTCAATGGTAGGCTATTAGAAAAAAAAGAATCCACCACCAACCAGAAAAGAAACACACACAAAACCCTGAAATTTTGTTCATAGGCAAAATTGGCTTACTTATTGCAAGATGTTTTATGAGTCCCATATATGCCATTCTAAGGAAAGTAGATGCTCATCCAAGATTTGAAGTGCATTCAGTCTTCCCCTTCCCAATTTATATATGTGTGTATGTGTGTGTGTGTGTGTGGGTGTGTATTTATTTTTATATATATGTATGTGTGTGTGTGTGTGTATATATGTATGTGTGTGTGTGTGTTTCTTTTTATGGAAACAAAGTCTTGCTGTGTTGCTCAGGCTGGTCTTGAACTCCTGGGCTCAAGCAGTCCTCCCGCCTCAGCCTCCTGAGTAGCTGGGATTACAGGCACACACCACCGCACCTGAATTAATATTCAGTTTGTTTTGGTTATATATTAATATTATTAGCATATAATCAAATGCTTAATTAACTCAAATTCCCCACATAAGCTTATTATGTATGATTTTGTTTTTCTGTTTGCTAAACTTTATATGATCTTATGTCATTTTAATCTCTCTAAGCTTTTCTGTAAGAACCATCGTCCGCGTGTAAGCACTATCTAGAACTATCTCTGCTTCCTAAATTAGGGGATGGTTTGCGTAAATATTTAAATCCAAGGTTGGTTTCAGTGTCCTTCATTTACCAGCAATTACCTTGTTTCCCATTCACTTTCCATGGTTTTGCTTTTATTTTTAAAGTAATTGCCTCAGATTTGTTGATTCAGATTCAGTTATTATAGAGGTAATGATGAGGTGTGAAATTTAGAGCTTATGTTCGCAGGAATTCTGCATTTTGTCTCAGTTCGTTTTTTCAGTGCACATGTTGTTCCACATATGAATGAAAAGTATTTGTATTGTAAGTAGATTTCAGCAATGCAGATTTCTAGTGGGTGCTATCTAATTTCTTTTAGTGACTTTTATGAGCTGCTAAAATTATTCCTATTCCTAACTGTACTGGCTGGTGATGATGGGAAAACTAAGGAAAGTAAGCTTATTTTGAATGGAAATATTATTCCTGTTTAGCACTCTATTAGAACTAAAATTTGGTCCATTTGAATTAACCTGGCAGTGTAGTCTAAGACCATCTGGAGTGAAAGACCAAACTAATGTGGACCGATACTTTTATAAAATATAGTAGAAGTTGCAGCAATGACATACTGCTATTTTTGCAAACATTTTCACTTTTCATTTTGTTTATTAGATTTTTCTTTCCTCCCTACCTCCTTCCTTCCTTTTACTTCCTTCCTTCTTTTTCTTTTTTTGCCATTTTCTTTTTCTTTTTGCTTTTATTTCATTGCAGACCAGTAAGAGTCTGCAGACCACACTTTGAATAATACTGTTTTGAGAGAGAGAGCCTTGGCCTGTGGTTCTTTATAAAACTCTGTGCCTGACTTTAGACAACTCAGTTAACAGGCTTAGTACCAAGTTTCTTATTTTGAAAAGGAATTTGAATCAGAAAATTTCTGACATCCTTTTTAAGGCCCCAATTTTTATGCCTTTAATAGAATGTGAATAGTTGGGTCAGCATATTTAGGTCATTGAATGGCCACATAGATCCATTCATTTTTCAACAACTATTTATTGAGTGCCTACTATATGTAATGTGTTGATTATGTGCCATATTGCAATGAACAAAGTAAACAGAAATCACTGTCTTCATGGAATTTACATTTTAGCGGTGGGTGGTAGAGAAATACATCAAAATCAATGGATAGATGATATGTTAGAAAGTATTAATATAATTGCTATGGAAAAAATAAACCAAGGAAAGGAGGAGTGTGTATATGTGGGTGGAGTCATGGTAGTTAAGAATGGGGGTGGGGATTTTATATCAGGTGGTCAGGGTGTCTGACCTCTGAGTCAGGATCCAAAGGAGATGTGGGAGTGAACCAAATGGATATCTAAGAGAAGTGTATTCCACAGAGGGCATAGTGGGGCCATGAGGCAGGCATGTGCCTGCTGTGTGTGGAAGCTGCAAGGCCAGCATGGCTGGAGTGAAATGAGCAAGCAGATATGGGGTTCTGAGGTGGAGAGGCAGGTTGTGTATTGATCTATAGGACAGTGTAAGGAGTTAGGCTTTTGCTATGATTGAAATCTAAAATAATCAGAGTGTTTGAGCAGAGTGACATGATCTTCCTTATGTTTTAACAGGATTACTCTGGCTGCTGTGGAGATTTGATTGAAAGGGAATAAAGGCAATAATCCTTCAAGAGTTGAGGAGACTTAGACCAAGGTGGTAGCAGTAGAAGGGGGAAAAGTTATCAAATGTGTTTTGAAGGTAGAGCACTAAGATTTACTAATGGATCTAATGTGAGAGATAAAAGAAAGAGAAGAATCAAGAATGACTTCAGTATTTTTGGTCTGAACATCTGTAAGGAGTGGAGTTGTCATTAACTGAGATGGGATAGACTGGAGGGGAGTGATCAGAAACTCAGTTATGGGCATGTTGAGTTTGAGATGTTTACTAGTTCTCCAAGTGGAAATGTCAGGTAGGCAGTTGACAATGTGAGTATGGATTTCAAGGCAAAGATCTCAGATATGTGTGGTGTGTATGTCTGTATGTGTATGGGAGGGGTCACCATGTGGGTGATACTTACAGCCATGATAAGGGATGCCATCACCAAGGGCATGAATGTAAATGGAAAAGAAGTCTAAGGAGACAGAGAAAGAAGAAGAAAACCAGGGGAAGTGAAGCCCCAGAAGCCTAGTGAAAAAGAATTTTTCAATTTCTGGAGCCATTGTTTGTTGTCACATCTGGATGGGGTAGGGGGGAGGGTGTGGTACTGGCATCTAATGGGTAGAGGCCAGGGCTGCTACTAAATATCCTACAAAGCACCAGATGACCACCCATAAGAAAGAATCGTGTCCAAAATGTCAATAATGCCGAGGCTGAGGAGGGAAAGTGAATGGATAAGGAAATACATGATGTTGACTGGGTAATATTAAAGGCTCACATAAGGTCAGTGATCATTAATTTAAAGTGAGACCAGTTAGCATAGCCTTATGGTTTTGGTTTTTTTTCTAGCCACTGTTTGGTTGTACGTGTGCTGTCTTAGAATGAGTGGAAAATTGGATTTAACCCAGGTTGTAGTTTTGCCAGATGTGTAAGCTGAAGTGAGAGAGAACCAAGGTTGTTGTGTGAGTATAATGATCTACCGTGGATTTTAAACTATGTAAAGATGAGTGTGAGGACACAAATTGCTGAGAAACAATGAAAAGGAGATATTCTTCTAAGTAAACTTAGATATTCTTCTAAGTGTTTTTGATCATCAGCCAAGGTTGAAGACAGGAACCCTTTTTTATAACTATTTTGGCTTTGCAAAGGCCTGTTTTGCTTCCAGGTTCAAAGCTGTGTTTATTAGGTTGACAAGAATGTTGGATATATGTTGTTGTTTGGAAGTAAAACCTATCTGTTTTTCTTTTCTTAAATTGCTAAGATTGCCTTTGCTTCTCCTTTTGCTTCCCAGTCTGCCTTTTCTCAAGAGTCTTATGCTTTTTCCCCTCAGGGCACCTTTCATAGCCAGCAGGCATTGGACTATGGCACCAAACTTGTTGGAGGAACCACTCCAGGGAAAGGTGGCCAGACGCATCTGGGCTTACCGGTCTTTAATACTGTGAAGGAGGTAATTCATGGCACCTGAGTTCGTCCAAAAAAGAAAAGCAGAGGAAAGTGAGCTTTCTTTGGGCAGAGATCTTAATTGTGTCCTTTTTGGGAGAGTCACTTATTATTTGAAAATTTGGTAACCTAGAGAACTTTCGATCACAGTAAAAATCAGCATGTCATTTTTGCTTGTAGACATGCAGCACTAACTATTAAGGGAAGAAGTTCTGTGGCCAAGCTTCTGTTTGGCTTATTGTCCATTCCTTCCAATGTGTTAGTGATACAAATGTCAGCAACCACTTCCTAACTCTTACTGAGTATGGACTGTGCAGCAGGCACTGTCCTAGGTGCTTCCTACACATTGCCCTATTCAGCCCTCACCATAACCCTCTGATGGAGGTGCTGTCGTCATCCTCATTTTAAAGACAAGAATGTTACTAGTGCAAAGAGGTTACGGGTCTTGCCCATGGTCTCCCAGCTGATAAGTGGCAGACTTAGGATGGCTCAGAGTAAATAAAGAGTGCGGACCTATGCAAACAAACTGAATTGTAGAATCAGATTGACACATCACAGGGTCCTAGTCTCTTCCCCAAATTGCTGATTTCTTAATAATACTTTTTAAATGATTTTTAAACTAAACTTTAATTCTTTGTTACAAAACTAGTATGTACTTACTGTAAAAATTCAGGTGATAACAAAGGTAAGTGAAGTTAAATTTCATAGTGTTTTCCATACCTGAGATTTTGCCTCTGTAGAGAGATAATTTAAGCTCACTATGCATTCTTTTATTCTCTTTCTACTCTTATGTGAATATATATAAAAATAATAGTATTTTAAAAGAAACTAGTGTTAAGTCCTTGGGTATTTAATAAAAAAAAATCTAGTAAATAAATTTAGTACTTAGTGTTGTATTAATTAACCCTAAGTGTACCTCTCCCCTCTTCTGCATACTTTTCAGGTATGTTTTAAAGTATTGCATTTTTTTAAATACAAATTTATGAACTTAATGTCTTTTCCGAATAGTAATGAAGTTGAGGTTAATTTGTACTCTTAATCCTAAAATGCAGGAAAAAACAAATATCCTTCAAATTTAGATTTTTCATTTTACTTTAAACTTTATAATAGGATGTACTATATATGTATATTTGTGGTTTAAGTGTGCTGTATTTTTAGAAAGTAAAAAAAATGTTACAAATTATAAATTCTATTATGGCTAACCTTATGACCTCAAAATACAGAGAGATGTTTTTTCAGAATTGCTCTAAGTAGATAGACTTTTCTTTTGTCATGGGCCTTTTTTTGCTTTCTTTTAAAGAAAGTTTGTGTTGCTAAGCCATTCATTTATTATTCATAGTGACAAGAATAGATGTGGTATTTGGAATATTCTGTAAGTTCTTTGATAGATACTGTTTATTTCTCACCCATTCAGCTCTTACAAAGAGCTTTCTGAATGAGTAGGATTGGTACCTTTCATCCGGTATGACTTCCCAGCACAGTTCTTACTATCACAGTCTAGCTTATGGAAGTATTTGTAGCCTTAAAAGGTAGAGAACTATAGGATATCTTTTCAATAAAATACCTATGTGCCTATCATTTGACTTCTTTTGGTTCCAACTTAGTTTTTATTTCTTTTCTTCCCTCTCCCCCAATCATCATCTTAAATAGAGTTTTTTAAAAAAAATATTTTTAACCCTCAGCCTCATTTATAGATGATCTATTAGCATCATTTGACTTTTTCACTGTCACTCTTTTATTAGGGATACAGTAGAGAAAGCTCCTCAGTCTTTGGGGATGTGAGGAGTCATTCAGGGGTGATTCTCAAAGACACTGTTTTTTACTTCTGCCTAGTCTTCTAGTTATACTTGTATGTTCTGTAGCTTAGTATTTGTTGTATCCATTGTAAAATCCTTGGCACAGCCTTCTAAAAGGTTTTGGTTTGTATCTTGATTAAGTTACATTTTTAACATTTATAGGGAGGCAATCTACTGTAACTGAAAAGAATGGACACTTTGGAATCAAATATACTTAAGTTTCAATCTTGGCTCTGCCACTTCCTAGCTACGTGACCTTGTGCAATTATTTCATATCTCTTGGCTTCGGCATCTTGATTCGTAAAACAGGGAACTCAGCATTCAAGATTGTGGTGAAGCCTTAACCGAGAACCACATAGAGCCCTTTTATAGGGCCTATTACAGACTAGGTGCTGCTCTTGGAGAGTCAGAGATCATTGATGGTCTCTGTCTTCAAGGAGCCTCCATTACAGTAGAAGAGAAATGATGATACATAGAGGTTTGAAGAAGGATACATCCATGTTGATATTAATATCTGTAGAGAGCATGCAAAGACCAAATACAAGCTAATGTCCACAGAGAGAACAGTGGTCACATTGTTATTCTCCAAGTGTCTTACATCATGAAAGGTGATAGCAATAGAGAGAACCCAATGCTTATTTAACCCGCATTCTTATTTTATAGCTGTTTATGCATACATGTTTTAGTTTGATATGTTTCTTTCTAATAAATGTGTGTTTGGAGTAAAAATTGTCAGGTGAAAAACTTCATTTTTCCTATCTGTTGATAATATTTACCAAGTATATGATATATTTTTAAACAGAGGTTTGAGAGCTGAGTTCTAAACACTTGGAGGCTTACTTAGTCCTTGTTTTCCTAAGGAAATGCAGGGTCTTTGGTATTGAATAGGTGGTATGGTATCTTGGTCAGCATGAGGCTGGTATAGAACAAAATTGAGCATGTCACAGGAAAGAAGGGAACACATACACAAATCAGGCAGTGCGTTCAGATTTGCTGACATGTCATAACCTGAGGGAGTGAGATGTCACAACCTTTCAATTGACAGTGACATTCAGAAGGGGCAGAGGCTGTGCTTGATTCTGCTCTTTTCTGACAGTGTAGTGAACTTGAGAATGGGAAGAATGAAGACATCCTGTATCTCCTGATGGTGTCCTTTTCTAACCCTAAGACATTATTAAAATCATGATATTGAATTTATTTCACAATGTTTATGACTTAATCAATAATAACGTGCTTCATGGTTAATGTTTTAGGCCAAAGAACAGACAGGAGCAACAGCTTCTGTCATTTATGTTCCTCCACCTTTTGCTGCTGCTGCCATTAATGAAGCTGTTGAGGCAGAAATACCCTTGGTTGTGTGTATTACTGAAGGTATCCCACAGCAGGATATGGTACGCGTCAAGCACAGACTTCTGCGCCAGGGAACCACAAGACTAATTGGGCCAAACTGCCCTGGAATCATCAATGTGAGTGCAAAAAATAAAAAGAAGCCCAGATTTAGCCTCTTTCAAGGCTAAATAGCTTTGAATCTTTGAATCAGTCCAAGTATGTTTGTGTGACATTTTTTTTTGTTTTTACTTTTCTGAAACTATGATTTACTTTCTTTCAGCCTGGAGAATGCAAAATTGGCATCATGCCTGGCCATATTCACAAGAAAGGAAGAATTGGTGAGTATGTCACTTTCTTATAAAAATTCTTTGCTCTAAACTCTCAAAACTCACAAAGAGAATTTTGACTCTGCAGATCAAGTTTATTTTAATTAATTTAACTTTAGTAGAATTTACCAAGGAAGTTTTGTAGTAGATTGATTCTGTATCCTGAATATAATGAGTTTATTTGAGAAACAATTATGATTCTACAGAATCAATGAAGATTTGGGGTGTTTTTTTTAAAGATTTTTTTCCTGCTCAGCGCTCCGTGGATTCTTCCCTGTGTTCCTATGCATTAGTAGTTAATTTCATGTCATTGCTAAGTAATATTACTGTTACATAGTATTCTATTGTATGATTATACCACAGTTTGTTTATCCGTTCTCCCATTAATGAATATTTGGGTTGTTTCCAGATTTGAGCCTTATGAACAAAGATTATGTGAACATTTGTGCATCGTTTTTTTTTTTTTTTTTGTGGACATGCTTTCATTTCTCTTAGTCAAATACAGAGGAATGGAATTGCTAAGCCATAGAATTGAGTATGTTCAATTTTTTAAGAAATCGCTAAATAGTTCTTTGAAGTGACTATCGTTTTATATTCTCACCATCAAGATAGGAGAGTTCCAGTTGCTCCACTTCTTCACAAACATTTAGTATTGTCAGTATTTTTTAATTTAGCCATTCTACTGGGAGTGAAATGGTGTCTCACTGCGGTTTACCTTTGAGTGTTCCTGATAGAGTACCTTTTCATGTGCTTATAGGTAGGTCTTTTGTGAAATATCTGTTCAAAATTTTTGCCCATTATTTTTTGTTGGATTGTATGTCTTTTTATTATTGATTATAGGTGTTCTATAAATATTCTGGGTAGAAGTCCTTTGTCAGATATATGTGCTGTCAATATTTTTATTGTTAGTGTTTTTATATCCTGTCCAAGAATTACTTTGGTTTCTTGGATATCATAAACTTTTCAAAATGTTTTGGGAAAATACATTTTCCCAGAATGTACTGTTACTTGGTTAGTTCCTCAAGAAAATAGCCTCAAGAAAATTAACATTTCAAAGTTAGTCACATTATGCCTGTTTTTAGACTCTTTATACCTAACTTTCATTAAGCTATATTGTTTCCCCACAATAATAGATGGTTATAGTGTTTTTAATCGATAAGCCACGACTACTAAATAAAAATAATCTACTAAATAAGAATAATCGTCATAGTGGGAGAATGTCAGTTGTGTAGTTTACAGAATTGGGTTAAAGGGTGTGATTTTTCTTTATTACTAGTGTCTTTTAGAGCTGTCAGCTCTGCTGCCAGTGTGGACTTGGTAAGTTCATGTATGAGGGAGGTTACAGGGAGCTTTCTAGGCTATCTGAGTTCCAGTGGGGCCTGATCCACATAGTCACCAATGCTCTTGTACATATTTGGATTTTACTTATACCCTTTGGTCTGCTTTGAGTAGTTACTGCGATAGTCTTGAGGCGAGCATGGAAGAAGGAGTGCTCTGTGCTGAGTTGCCTCTCTAATCACTGTTCAGCTTTCTAAGGTGCCCATAAACCTAAAAAAATTAAAAATTAAGAGAAATTCAGGGAAGTCCTTTAGATCTTGGCCCTGAAAGTGCCCATAATAATTGATGAGATAGTCCTCTGGGAGACTGCTTGTAATTCCTGTGAAAAAGGTCTTTTTTTCCCCCTTAAATATTTACCTAAAAGAAAATATGTGACACTCTAAGATTTTTGAGGGGGGTGAGTGAAGAGGGAAAGATGGTTATTTATACTAATTATTCCTATTTTGATGTCATTGCTAATAGTCTCAG
Source organism: Propithecus coquereli (assembly GCF_000956105.1). NCBI lineage: Eukaryota > Metazoa > Chordata > Mammalia > Primates > Indriidae > Propithecus > Propithecus coquereli. The sequence goes on from NW_012145856.1 coordinate 2,986,370, forward strand.
TAGCTTTGTTGACTTCATTCAGATCCTTGAGTTAGAAGTTTAGGGAAGGGAAGGATTTTTCAGTCCCCTGAATATTTCTGAATGGGGCATAATGTAATATGATAGCAGTATAATAGTACAGTGGCTTTCCAATTTGTGTTAATGACACCTAATAAAATTGCATATCTGGTAATTGAATGTTATTAAAGGGAGTGACTGCATTCACTCTTATTTGCTTTGATTTAAGCTTTTTTTTCTTATTTCATCATTTGAAGATATTGTTGATTTGGATGGCAAATAACAAATGAATTTTATATATATCCATGTTATTAAAACTATTTCTAATTTAGTTTACCATATGATAGTCTGTAACATATGATAGTCTATAGTTCGTAACACAATCTAATATTTTGAATTCTTTTCCTCTAAGGTATTGTGTCCAGATCTGGTACCCTGACTTATGAAGCAGTTCACCAAACAACACAAGTTGGATTGGGACAGTCTTTGTGCATTGGTGAGGGATTTTTGCTAAAATTATTTTATTGGAGTGTAGTGTATTCGTTGAATGAATATAGTAATAATTATTGATTTTATTATTCAAAAGAGGTTTTGATGCTATTTTATTAAAAATGTTGTGATCTCAAATTTAATTTGATTAAGTGTGAAGTTCTTCTGTGTATTTTCAAAATTCATGGTCCGAGATTTAATTTCCAATTTGAGGAACAAACATCTTGGAACATGTGGTTCCTGGAGAGCCTTGGTGCCTGTAAATATCATTTATTTTGAATTCTGTGAAGAAATGGTTCATTATATTAGGACTTATGTTATCATTATAATTATGTTCAGTGTGTCACAGTTACTGAATTCTTTGCCATTTTCTATCTCATTCTTAAGGCACCTCTGAGCTGAAAGTTGTGCTATTATACCTTATTGGTGAGAAAATCGAGGTTGAAGAAGGTTAAGTTCCCCAGAAAGTCTCTTTTTGCCACAACATACTGCCTCCCGCTTAAAAAAAAAAAAAAATTCCAGCAAGTTTTTACATTTTAAAATAATTTCAGTATTTGTTGCCAAAAGCCAGGCAAATTTCTCATTTTTATAAATATTCCTTCAAATCCTTAGACCTTTCAGAAATATCTCTTTTATAATAAAATACATTGTAAAATATAGCCCTGGAGTATTTTTAAGATCCATATCCACAAATTCAATTTTGAAAACGTTAATTGAGCCTTTCTATGTGCAAAATTCAATATTAGGCCCAAGATAATGTAGAGTGCAAGAGTGATGATACATTTAAAAATATTAGGGAGAAGGGGTAGGTAAAATAAGAAAAGAATTGAAACAGCATTTCTTGAACTGAATTCCATAGTTCATCCTTAAATTTTCAGCTGGTGTTGATATTCTTTGACATTTTCAGGTATTGGAGGTGATCCTTTTAATGGAACAGATTTTATCGACTGCCTTGAAATCTTTCTGAAAGATTCAGCCACAGAAGGCATCATATTGATCGGTGAAATTGGTGGTAATGCAGAAGAAAATGCTGCAGAATTTTTGAAGCAACATAATTCAGTAAGTTTGGGTTTGGAAAAATATAGCTCCTTGCTCTTAAATGTTATCAGAGGCTTTAGAAGTTATTTTTATGTTTTCAAAGATTAATTTTTCAAGAAAACATGAAGGATAAAATTAAGCCTTTCTAACCTAGGCCATCTGTACCAGACACTCAGAAGATTCTGTACTCTTTCTGGGTTGATTCTCCTCCCCCTTCCCACAATGTCTGTTCTCTACTTTGCTAGTCTGAACCCTTCTCCCCGGGCATAGCCCTACACTTTGTGGTAGGTAAGTTGGTCTCTGACTGAATGGAGAACATTCCATCAGCCTCAAAGCCCCCACTTGACCTGCAGACTTTTCATCCATGGTTGGTGTTCTTTTCCTAGGTCTCAGGGGGAGTAAGTGTCCTTTCTCTTTTTCAAGGCTGACCTTCTAAGGGTCCTATTCCTCTTCCGGAATCTTGCCTCCCTCTAGCTTCAGTCTTTGATTCAGTGTAGAATGGCACATCTCTTCAGAGGTCAAGTAGAAAAGTTTACTGTCTACGTCCTCAGGAGGCTTTCCTTGTTGCCTCTTCCTTAGGATTAAATGTAAAGAAGTAATGTGGAGTTGTATCATAATTTCATTTAGCTTAAGGGAATTAAGCCCTATATTGGGGTGAAGAAGGGTGGTGGGAGGAGAGACACTGAAGCAGCTTGGTGCCCAGCGGTCCCACTCAGTGACTGCGCTCCAGCCACTGTCTTGTCTGAGAACTGTGGGGAAGAAACATGCAAATGATCTCCAGAGTTTCTCTGACACGGACGAATAAGTGAAAAGGCATCTTCAGGAGGCCAGGCAACAGGATAGAGATTCTTTCTCTATGGTTGTTAAAAAAAAATTGAGGAGGAGTGAGTGAATTAAATGTCACTGTAAAGTAATGAATACTGGAGAGTTAAAGGAGCCAATAATGTTACTTACAGGGTAGTGTACACAAAACAATGCATATTTATGTGTGTTTTAAGGAATTTTTAAGGGCTATTTTGAGTATATTTGATTTTCTTCTGGTGGTGATTTTAAGCCCTAGGTCCTATATAAGATGTGACTCAACTTTCCCCTCACTCTCTGGATCTCTTTCCTTACTTTTCATTCACTCCCTAATCCTCAGCAATCTAGCTTCTGTCTGCCACTTAGAAGCTGTGTGACCTTGGGAATGTTTCTTAACCTCTTGCTGCCTCAGTTTCCTCATTGGCAAAGTAGGGATATAGTAGTACCTGCCTCCTAGAATTGTTGTAAGGATTGTAAAGTTTAAATGACTTGGTGACATATAGCAATGCAGGGTACAGCATGTAGCTCTTGAGCTGTTTGCTGGCATTGAATCTTCTTCCTCTCTTGCCGTTGTTTCTGCAGAGGTCAGTAGTGGCCTAGATTCATTCTTCATCCTATCCATCCTCTTGGTTTTCTTCCTCTTTATCCCTTCCTGGATCTATTTTCTATGCCTATTTCTTAAGTGTAAATGATTATCTTATATAAACAACATTGTACTTCATGCAGTTTCCATGGCAGAAACCTGAGAACTACCTTTTATTCTCTCATCCCGTTTCCACTCAGTTACCCAGATCTGTCTAGGATGGCAGGAGCCATGTTCTGTGAGCGGATTCATTCATATCTGACTCTCACTCTAGACTGTGTTATGGATGGCAGGGAAATGGTATCCTGGGTGCCCAGCCTAGTCCCCTGGCACAGTAGGCACCAATATGTGTCAAATAAATGAAAGAATAAAGTAGTAGTAGTAGTAGGAGAAGGAGATTGGAGTAAAATTCAAGATTCTCTTGAATTCGGAAAAGTTGTAAAGTTTGAAATTTAAGTAAAAACAGACTTTTCTTTAAAAAATAGATTTAAGTTAATGTGACATAACAGTATGTTAAATTCAATTTTAAAATGTTTTACAGAAGGCACAATACCTGGCATAGAGTAAACAATAAATGTCATTTACTGCTACCTCTGCTGTTATTGTTCCAGTGACAATAATTTTTTACAAAAGTTGTGTTGTTTAATCTTTAGCTTGACCTTTTGAATAAGACGTTCTTGTCACTCTTTTCTGAATGAGGGAACTGGCACAGAAGGTTAATAACTTTCCACTGGTAACACATGACCAAGGGGTGGGATTCATGCTCAGGTCTGCCTCACTTCTCCATTATACTGCGGAGGGATCAGGAGTCAGATTGCAGAAGTTAAGGACCAGGAATTATCAGTCCTGGGCATATATGCTTAGACCATTACTGATATCATCCTGACTGGCCTTTCTGTTTATAGGCTTTCACACTCCTCATCATTTCTATGTCCTGTTTTCAGACTATACTTCCCATAATCTTTTAATCGTATTTTTCTCCACTTAAAAAACCTCCAGTGACTGTTTTTTGTCAATGAGACAGAGTAACTTTGTTTGACATTCTAGGCTTGTCCTCAAAATCTTGTTTCTTTCTAGTGTAACAGTATTCCCACTTTTGGGAGATTAAGGGGAGAGATCAAGTGGAAATTAATGCCACTCAAACATTTAGATTCTCATATTCTATGCAGAGCCCACGAGTGAATAAATAAATGATTTGCAGAATCTTTTCTTTTTGATTGTATACCACAGGTATTATACAGTAGGTGCTGGGCACACAGAAATGAGTGAGAACGTAATTCCTGTGTTCACAGAATTCATAGTTTAGTGGGGGAACACATGAGACATAGGTTACAGCCAGTGTACTGAATTTAACAGTAGAAACGTGTAAAAGGCACAGCACGGTCATTGAAGAGATGATCAACTATGAGGGCCATTGCGGAGAGTGTGGGAGGGAGTTAGGAAAGGCTTATGGGGAAAGAGAAGGCTTGAGCCGGGTCTGAAAAGTTAAGCAGCAATTTGCCAGGTATCCAAGGAGGGTGGTGAACATTCTCAGCAGAGCAGAGGTAGAGCAGTGTAGGGTTACTGGAAAATAAAGAGGAAGGAAGAACGGTGGGAGACGAGGCTGGAGTAAGCAATGTCAGACCTTGTAGCACCTTACATGCTGGCACCTGGGCATGAACAGGGCAGTCAGTAGAACTGCACTAGTAATCGTTCACTGCCATGTACTACTCACAATAAAAATAAAAAAGTCAGTTTCACTTAAGAATGTTCTTGATGAAGCATTAAAACTTAATTTTTATTAAATCTTGATCCTCGAGTCAGTATTTTGCGATGAAATTGTGAAAGCACTTTCACAATTGAGTTGTGAACTGAACTAGCTGCTTTTTTCATGGAACATCAATTTTACTTGAAAGAATGACTAGCAGACAAACTGGTTATTTGGACTTGGGTGTTTGAAAGACCTTTTCTCGAAAATGAACAAAGCAAACCTGACATATCAAGGAAAACAACTGATAGTGTTTGTTGCTAATGATAAAGTTTTGAGCTTTCAAGTGAATATTAAAATTTTGGAAACTTATATCTGTCATCGTGAGTTTGACAGCTTCCCCCTACTTAAAGGCTTTTCTAATGAGCTTGGTGGTGAGACTACTGACTGATTTGTTGATATTAAATGATGAAATGTGTCAGTATTTGCAAAATCTGCAAAACTCAATGAATCGCTATTTCCCAACTGACTAACGCGTGTTACAAAATCATTGTGGGTAAAAGATCCATTTAATGCACAAGACAGACTAATGGGTTTTAAAGTAACAAAGGACAAAGTGTTCACTGCTATGGTTTCAGATCCCAAAGTTGCATCTAACCTTTAAGAAATTACCACTTGAAGAGGTTCATATAGTATCAAAGAAGACTATCCACAATTATCTGTAAGGTAGTCAATTAAAGTAATTCTTTCTTTTCCAAATACATGTCTACGTGAAACTGGATTTTCTTCTTATACTCCAGCAAAAATAACATACTGCAACAGATTGAATGAAAAATCAGTTATCAGAATCCATTTGTCTTTTAAGTTAAACATTTAAGAGTTAAAAAGTAAGTTGTGAAATAATGCCACTCTTCTAACTAGAATGGTTTTTAAAGTTTTAAAAAACGATTATTTTTAAATGAATTAACAAATACTTAAAAATTTCTCAGTTTTAATTTCTAATATACTAAATATCATTAGATACAATCTACATAACAATAGCTCTTTGAGATCCTCAATAATGTTTGTAAGTGTAAAGGATCCCCAGACCAAATGATTTGAGAACTGCTGGTCTTGGGGAAGGTGATAGTGCCTGAATGAAGGCCCTCAGATTCCAGATTCCACTTGTGCTCAAGTTCTGCCTTCTACAGACCTCTCTGTTTTGCCTAGTTCCTTATTACCTCTGGTCTTCTATTATGAACATGGTATTACCATTCATTATGAAACTTAACTGTATATTCATATATTACTTTATGGCATCTCTTAACTGATTGATGTATATACATATTTTATATTATTTCTTCAACTACAAGTCTAGAGCACAGGAATTCTTGTATTTCCTATATGTGTTTTTTTTTAACCTCAGAATCTAGTACAGTGATATTTATGTACATAGAGGTTACACATTAGAATGGATTTTTGTTGAATGAAACTAATCCCAGTCTTCCTTCTTAGACATGATAGAATGTCAGAGTGGGGAGGGCTCTTGGCCTTCAATCTTGTTTAGCCATTTCATTTCATAGATGAAGAAGCAGAGGTCTGAAGAAGTGATGTTCCTTGTCCGAGGTCATGTAGTTTTAGTCACTAGGAAATTGAGTTCTAGGTCCTTTCTAGCATACCTTCCCACCTCATATTTTTTATTAAGGGTGAACTAATAATGAATTATGACACAAAATTAGGTTGAGATAGAATAACCCATTTTTGTATCTTAAATTATTATTGCAAATCATATATATTTTCAGGTGTGCTTTTCTTATTTTTCAAATGAGTCTCATATATATTTGAAACATTTTGTGCCAGTGAAGTGGAAGTGTAATATTCAACATATGTAAACATTTGCTCAATATTGTTTTCCTGAATTTGGGTAGAAAGTTGAATCAACTCAATGGAGAATGTAGTAGTTTCAGTTATAGTTTAATATTTGTGTTGGCTTTCTTAAGATGCACGATGGGCTTTCCCTGCCAAGCCATTTACCATTTACTGGCAGCGTTATGAATTTGAAGTTCAGTTTTGGTTGACTTCTTCATCAGGGTGTTTAAACTGTCACTTTCTCCTCAGGGTCCAAATGCCAAGCCTGTAGTGTCCTTCATTGCTGGTTTAACTGCTCCTCCGGGCAGGAGAATGGGTCATGCGGGGGCGATTATTGCTGGAGGAAAAGGTGGCGCTAAAGAGAAGATCTCTGCGCTGCAGAGTGCAGGAGTTGTGGTCAGCATGTCACCTGCACAGCTGGGCACCACCATCTACAAGGTGAGCTCCAACAGTGGCCTGAGTGCTCTGAGGTGACAGGCCTTCTCAGTGCAGGGCCACACTGGGTGCCTGGAAGCCATGGCCTTTTCTTCTGGGTCTTAATCTGTTTTATTTCATTCTGATATGCAGTTTACCAGTTTTTATCAACTCTCAATGTTCTAAAGCCCTAATTGGGGCATGACCAGGAATAACATTCTGGTTTTAAAACTTTCTTTTTTAAACATTGGGACTTACTGTTTTATAAGTGGCAAGATATGACGTACAAAAAAGCCTCTTGGAGATCATAAGTGTAATTATTCCCATTTTAGGGGTATAGGGGTAGGATGTGCAGAGAACTGCCTTGTGTTTTGTATTCTGTTTTTTCCATGGAGGGCCTTTGGGATATAGCCATCCTGACCACACATAGATTTCTGTTTCAAGGGAGAAGGGTTGAAGGCTGAGTAACAAGAAATAAAAACTGGATGAAGAAGAAGCTGGGGTCAGGGGAGATCTAAAGAAGAGAGTGGGAGATTCAGCCTTTAGTTTTTGGCCCTGGCTATGTTTGAAGCCATTGTCATTTACAGATTGAAGGAGTGACTTCTTAATCTTCCCTCCCCCCCTTTTAAATTGCCCATTGTGAGTTAAAATATTCTAAAAGATTTGATGTCTTCCATAATCTCTTTGCAGTGATTTTCAGCTTGTCTCTCTTTGAGGGATCATTTAAGTCTTTTAGTTCCTCTTTATTTTTATGATGGTTATAGCCTTGACAAAAAAAGCAACGAACAAACAAACAAAAAAAGCTACTTCTTAAGAATGCTGAAAGCAGGCACCAATTGTTTTCCTAGAAGGGAACAGCATTCACAGAGAATTTAAAAATTCTAGTTTGGTGCAGTCTCTTTGCCCCTGTCTTAGGGATAATGAAATGGACTCCTTGTTTCATTGAGTCTTTGCATGATCCCGTCTTTTGGAATATAATACTATGTGCCATTGTGTTTGGAAGAAATCTGGGTGGTTAGTGTGTGAAGAAGAGTTTTATTTGGAAGTAGGGAAAAAGGAGAAAAGCAAATGCTTAGGTTCACATTGGAGATGTGTGTTACCATTTTACTCCAGTAAGTGGCAGTAGGCATCTATACATTTTGTCCTATATTCTAATTGTTACAATCTAGAAAAATAAGATTTCAGTATTGTTTCCTTAAACAATACTTCATTGAAGGTATTTGTTTATTTCAAATGTTTCTAAGGTTCTTGACATTTTGTTCAAATCCTATCTGAATCTGTGTTGAGTTTTATTCTCTGGAAACTAAGCAAACCTGTTTCCATTGCCTTATTAAAAGGGCTGGTTGTGGTTCATGTATATACTATAGCATTACAGGTTTGGGTAAGCACAGTGAAGTTTGTCAACTCCTAATAATAAAACCGAAATGAAAAAGTAAGTATTATTTAAAGCGTCCCTCTCAGCTTCTGGGTTTGGGAGACATAAAGTTCAAGCTCTGAATTTAGCTTTGTGAAATTAAAGCTGATATGAACGAATTTGAAAGCTGTTATTTTGTGTTCACGCACCCTCATCCTGGTATATTTTACTTCTGTAATTTGGTCGTTCAGGGATCCTAATGATAATAGGTTGCAGAACCGTTTTGACCATGAACGTAATTTGGATTTTTATTTTTTATTCCCCTCTCTCTTTTCTCCCTCTCTTCTGTTTCTGAAGGAATTTGAAAAGAGGAAGATGCTGTGAAAGAAAAAAACAGAAAGTTTCCTGAAATTGTGGAATGAATCATTATAGACATGTAGCAGCAGATTGCTTCTGTTGTCCACTGATTGTCAGCCTCTGTGCCTGACGCTGGTCTCTCAGGACAAGGGGAAGCCAAAACAAGGTTGAGAATGTCCTACGTTGAGATGTTTTCATTTGATTGTATAACCGAGACAGCCAATAAATCTACTATTTGATTTGAATATGGTTTTGAAGACTTGTTATTGTTCCAATGTGAGGGATGGGGAGAGTGGGCGAAATGGGGGTGGTGGTGGGGTGTGTGTGTGTGTGTACGTTTTAATGGGCTAGTGGGCAAAATGGGGGTGGTGGTGGGGTGTGTGTGTGTGTGTGTGTGTGTGCGCGCGCGCGTGCGCGTGTGTGTACGTTTTAATGGGCTCTGTAAAGAACATTCTTAACCAAAACTTCTGAGAGAATGAAGCTATAATAACTGCAGCATGGCATTTGTCTAATTATCTTAGACATAGAATGACCTCAGTTCTCTTTTGAGTTATAGTTTCCAATATAATAATTTCCATCTTGCAGGGGAGTTTGGAAGGCTAGAGATAAATGTATAAAGCCCCGGAATATACGTAATAAGGCAATTTAATTGTGATCAGGGCCTGTATCATCACTACCATCACCACTACCATCACCACCACCACCAGCAGCAGCAGCAGCATCATCATCATCATCATCATCATCATCAGGATTACAGGCAGAAGCTCATCTGTGTTTCAGTTTCTGCCTAATTGAGAAATGGACAGTTTTCACTAATGCTGTGCTTTTCTGTGGTTCCGTAGAGAGCTCTCCCCTTTCCCATCCAGAGCCTACATTCTTTGCTTGAAGTTTAAGATATTCACTGCAAGAAAGCAGAAGAGCTACTAGCCATCCTACTTTGTGTTTAAAAGGGAGCTTGTTAACAAGAAGTAATTCTAGTGGGTAATTGTCACTGAAAAAGAGGAGGGTTTCTGTCATCAGAAACTTACATTCTGGAGAGGGAGAGACAAAATATTCTCAAATTGTGTAACCACCCTGAAGGAAACATGAGAGCTTCAAAAAATAATATTAGGAAGAAGCCCCTGAAGGAAGGCTGACTGGGCAGTCCTTCCTGGAAAGGGGACATGAGTGGGGACCTGCGGACTGAGAAGGTACCAGCTACACAAAATGGAGGCTGGGCGCCCAGGCAAAGGGGACAGCCTGTGCAAAGGCAGGAGGGGGAAGAGCTCATCTTGAGGAGGTGAAGGAATACTGGGTGCACCGGGCGGGGTTAGAGGAGGTTTTGAGGGGCCTGAGGAAACAGGTGTTCTGGGAGCTCACGTGACCATGCCCAGACTGCTGCTGAGGACACAAAAAGCAGGTGTTAGGAGATAGATTCACAGCCCAAGGGATTGTGCCCAGGCTGAGGGACACATGGTCTACTCTGGGGTCGAGTAGACTGTAGTTCCTGCATATTTCTCATCTTGAAAACGGGTACCTGGGTGGAGTATATGATGTGGGGTGTGTGAGGGTGCTCATCATAGGGTGCGCTCAGCTGGGGCTTGGTTGCTTCATGACTCTCGAACATGCCCCCCCCGCCATGCTTAGGGCAGCCCATGCTGACACTACTGGCCGGGGGGAAGGCGCTTCCTACTCAGGCTCCCTGCAGGGCAAACGTCCTTTGGTCTAACTCACCGGAGCATTGTGACAGGGACACAATTCATATGAGGGGCAGGTGACCTATTTTTGTTCAAGCTGCTATAAAAAAACCATAAACAAAATGGCTTAAACAACAAATGTTTATTTCTCGCAGTTGTGGAGGCTGGGGAGTCCAAGGTCAGGGTGCTGCCACAGGGTCGGGTTCTTGGTTAGGGCCTGCTCCCAGGTTTACAGACAGCTATCTTATTCTTCACCTGGTGGAAAGAGAGCTAGCTAGCTCTCTGGTCTCTTAATAAGGTCACTAATCCTATTTAGGAGTGGCCCACCCTCATGACAATTAACTCCTAAAGGCCCTACCTCAAAATACCATCATTGTGTTTAGGGTTTCAACATACGGATTTTGGGGGGAACACAAGCATTCAGTTCATTGCCCTACCCTAAGAGAAGACATCCTTTCCAGGGTCTACCCTGATCGCAGGCTGCTCTGGGCCTGTCTCAGCACCCTGCCCTATTACCTGAGCATCCATCCTAAGACAACCTCTCCTCACACCTCTGCTCCTGTTGCCTAAACTGGTACTATTCCATTATATCACATTATTATGTTTATCCCTTCTCCATTTGGCTATTTGTGTTGTTTCCAGCTTTTGGCTGTTGGTAAACAAAGCTGCTATAACCCTTGTGTGCAAGTTTTTTTGTGAACATAAATTTTTTTCTTGTAGAGATACTTAAGAGTGGAATTGCTGGATATAATAGCATGTCTATATTTAACTACCTTTTTTCCAAAGTGGTTGTACCTTTTCACGTTCTATCCCAGGAAAACATGAGAGTCTGGTTTTCCCCACTTTGACCAACATTTGGTATTTTTGGTCTTCTTAATTTGAGCCATTCTAGTGGGGGTGTGAATGGTATCTCATTGTGTTTTAATTAGTATTTCCCTGAAGAATAATGATCCTGAGCACTTTTTAATGTGCTTTTTGGCCTTTGGCATTGCTTCTTTTGTGAAGTGTCTTTTCAAGTCCATTTTTATTTCTTTGTCTCTTTATTACTGAATTCTAACAATTCTTTACATATTCTGGATATATGTTAGAATAGAACTCACAGAAATGTATATTCTATATTTCTCAGATACATATTTTAAGAAATTTTCTTATACTCTATGGCTTGCCCACTCATTTTCTTATTGGTGTCTTTGGATAAAATTTTGATAAAAAGTAACTTAGCCATTTTTTTATTTTTTGTTTATTCCTTTCTCATCCTAAGAAACGTTTTTCTACCCCAAATTCATGATACTCTGTTTTCTTCTAAAACATATATTATTTATTTTTTAAGACCATATACATTATGACAACTTTGAATTAATTTTTTGTTTATGATACAAAGTAGAAATCAAGACTGAGTTTTTTTCCTTATGGATATTCAAGTGGGTCTAGCAATATTTGCTGAAAAATCCTTTCTTTGCCTATTAAATTGTTTTCATTTATGTGGAAAGATCAATTGCCCATATAGTATGGGTCTATTTCTGGAACATATTCTATTAGGCCTTTTGTAATTTCATATAAATTTTAGCATAAGCTTGTCAGTTTCTGTAGGATTATGGTTGTGATTGAGTTGAATTCTATAGATTATTTTAGGAAGAGTTGAGAGTTTTCCAGGTTCCACTTTTTTGTTGCAAAAATATACAAATATAAATTGATTTTTTGTACATTGTGTATTCTAAAACTGCTAATGCATTTATTAAATCTAGCAGCTTTAAAACATAGATTGTTCAGGATTTTTTTAATATCAAAATGTATGTCATCTATGAATAAGGTAAGTTTTACTTCTTTTCCAGTCTTCACGCCTGTTTTGAAGATTGCTGGATGATGCTAAGACATCTGCACTAGAATGTTTATAGCCACACAATTCACAATTGCAAAGATGTGGAAACAACCCAAGTGCCCATCAATACATGAGTGGATTAATAAAATGTGGCATATGCATACCATGGAGTTCTACTCAGCCACCAAAAACAATGGTGATCTAGCACCTCTTGTATTATCCTGGATAGAGCTGGAGTCCATTCTACTAAGTGAAGTATCACAAGAATGGAAAAACGAGTGCCACATGTACTCACTATCAAATTGGTATTAATTGATCAACAGTTAAGTGCACATGTATTAGTAATATTCATCGGGAGTTGGGCAGGTGGGAGCGGGGAGGAGGGGAAGGGTATATTCACACCTAATGGATGTGGTGCGCACCATCTCGGGGAAGGACATGCTTGAAGCTCTGACTCGGGTGGGGCAAAGGGACTACGGAACCTAAACATTTGTACCCCCATAATATGCTGAAATAAAAAAATAAAATAGCTTAAGGATGTTCATAGATGTTCATTACCATATGGCTTGAATTCCCCTCTATTCCAAGTTAGCTGAATGTTTTTGTTTGTTTATTTTTTAAATCCTGAATAGGTGACAAATTTTGTCCAGTGATTTTTCTGAATCTATTGAGATGACTATATTTTTTACTTTATTTTGTTAATATGGCCAATTTAAATGTTTAATTTTTTAACGTTAACTTACATTCCTGTTTGTATAACAATTGCCTCTTGGTCATGATCTTAGCCTTGTCATATGTTGCTGGATCAATTTGCTAATACTTTGTTAAGAATTTTTATGAATGTGATCATGAAGGATATTGGTCTTAATTTATTTTCTTATATTGTCTTTGCCAGGTTTCGTATCAGGGTAATATTGGCTTTATACAATAATTTGGGAAGTGTTCCTTTTTCCTCTGCTTCGTGAAAGAGTTAGTATGAGGTCGATGTTGTTTCTTCCTTAGATTTAATAGAATTCACTGGTAAAACCATCTGAGCTTGAAATTTGCTTTGTGACAGCTTTTGATTATAAATTCAATTTCTTTGATAGATAAAGGGCCTTTCAGATTTCCTGTTTGACCTTGTACTATATTTTGGCTAAGTTTTACTACTTACTGCATATTGGGGAGGGCCCATAAGTGAAAAGCTACAGACTCAGAAATCTCACCCCTTGTAGCTCCTCTTTCACGGGTAATCTTCATTATCTGCCTGATTGTGGTCACTCTCCAGTGCTTTGAGATAATTGTTTTCTTATAAATATTTTGTCCAGATTTAGTAATTGTTATCTGCAGGAAAGTGAATCTGATCAAGCTGTTCCATCGTTACCAGAAGCTGAAACTCCACCACAGCATCTAACAAAAAAAAAAAAACGGCTCATCCAGCACCACTTCTCCTGCCCCAGAACACGTGGCAGTAAACAGGGCAGGGCACACCATTCTTAGATGAACTCGGATTTGTCAAGTTATTCACCTGTCCTGCGAAAGTCACACAAGCAATGACTTTGGGATATGTACACACCACGGGTGAAGTTCAAGGCCAAGATTTGACAGATTTCTATGTTCTAAAGCTCTCTTGGTCACTTCTGGCCTTTGTCACATTGCAGCTGTTTTACTGTTTTGAACATCTCGCACATTTCCCATCTCCCAGGGTCCACACACCCTGGGCACAGAACATAGCTGCCTCTCCTTGAATTCTCCACAACCCATTCTGGAAGCTTGGTTGTGGTAGACCCTTGCCTAGTGAAGCAGCAGGGTGCACTCAAGCCAGGAGTAAGTATCAGTCACACTTTGTCTTAAGCCATACCAAGGCCACAGAGAAATCCTCACCAGGGGACTTTTCTTCTTCAGTTTCTAAGCCTTCTCCCATCTCGGGCTGAGATGCCATTTTCCCTTCCCCACCCCACACTCCTCTGCTGCAGTTAGTTCTGCATCTCTCCGCTGCTCCAGCACCAGCTGCTGCCAGCTAGGAAAATCACTTTTATTCCTTCCGCAGAGCCTTTAGCACTTACTGTGTCCCCTAGCACATCCCAGCTCTTTAGGAGGTCCTGGTCTTCAAAATCAAACACATTAACACTCTGTAAATAATCAAAGTCACAGGCGTCCCCTGGGAGAAATCCTGGTGTCAATACAAAATGGGACTGTCTTTTTATCCTGCTTCCCCAGACTCCCAACTTCTAATCTGGCTGATCCAGTCCCGTGCTACATTCTGTTAATGACACCAATTCTCCGACACCAGCTGGGCGTTCTGCAGTTTAATTCAATTCTGACACTGACCACCCAGAGTTAACACAGACCTCTGGGTTAAGGGGCTCAGTCCCACAAGACTGCCCCCACTTCAGATGCCAGCCAAAAGTCCTAGCTGTGCCGGTGCCACCCCCACTTCTGTCTTCCTTGGCTACAAATTTAGTGCTTCCCATAAGCCCCCACAGATTCAATAATTTGCTAGAACGATTCACAGAACTCTCTGAAAGCACTGTGGATTAGGGTTTTAGATAAAGAATACAACTCAGGGAAAGACCAATGGAAGAGGAGAATATGGCAAGGTTAGGGGGGCAGGGCACAGGACCTTCTATCCCATGGAGTTGGGCTATTCCACCCTCCTGGTACGTTGATATCAGTACTGAGATAACAGAAAAGAGTGGGAATCTTTTTGTTTCAAGAAAAGAGAATGCTGAGAGGTAAACAGGCTATAGGGTTAACCAGAAATGGTTGCCATTTTTGGCCCCATATCCCTTTTCAAATCCCATGAGTGCTATGAACTCTGCCCAGAAATACATATCCTTCACACCCTGGGCACCAAGGTTAGAACCCTTGACTTAAAAGCTCTTCCCAGAAGCATATGTATTCTAATATTGACCTTCTGGTTTTGCCTCTCCTATCTTGATTCCTGGTCTGACTCCTGGACTGGGCCTTAGGATCTATTCTCTCATGTTTTTGAATGTTGGGTCTCCTCGATGGACCTTGGCTTGGGTGACCCTTTGGTTTTCATCAACCTGGATTGTTCCTGGTGGGTGTCTAAGAGGTGGCACTCCCTAAAGTGAAGCACCCTGGGATTAGCAGCAGTGAGAAGTCATTTCCACCGTTAGACCTGAATGACAAGGGGTGAGAGCTCTTCCTGAAGCCTGTGAGAGACTCCTGGCAGGAGCTGTAGCCTTGCATAAAGGAATACAACCACGCCCAAATGAAGACCCAGCTGAACCCACCTGGAAGGTAGAGAGTGGGCAGGCACCGATAATGCCATGCACAGAGCAATGTCCTGGGGCACACGGCTGGACAGAAGGGTGGAAAATGGATCCAGAGGGCCAATTGGAGAATCATAATTTCACCCACCAGACTCTTACACTTGTACAGTAGCCTGGCCATTGCAGCAGCAAGTCCCTTTTGCGAGGACGTTGGGGAGGAACTAGATATTAGGTATTGTGGGAGTCAGCACAGGACACACTTGGGCCAATACCTGATGCCCCCAGGGAAGTCCTTGGTCAAATTTTGCATTATATCCTATCCTAAGGGGTATTCTTCAGAAAAGAACAGCGTTAATATTTACTGTGCTCTCAGGTGTTGGAAGATAAAAGGGCATTTGCAGGGAAGTGTACCGTGGTATGAGGCTTCTTGAGTGTGTCAGGAGACAGGTGAAGGTAGCCTTAGGACTGTTCAGCGGGTGAGAGTTGCAGCTGCAGATGAACACCCCGCAGCCCAGGAGGACCTGAAGGGCCTGAGACCCACAAGGGGCACAGTCAGGAGGTGGGGTCAATGCTGGGTCCCTGGAGAGTTTAGGACTCACTCCCTGTAGTTTCCCAGGGTCCTGGTGGCCTCCGTGCAGTTGTAAGGTTCTTGTTTCCAGGCTGCTGTCTGGCTGGCTTTTCAAAGTGATTGTTCCAAGGTCACCTGGTAGGGAACATTTTGACCAGAGCATGGCAGGCAGGTCCCTGAGGCTCACAGGCAGGTAGCACTGGCCAAGGACACAGTTCTTACTGTGTTGTTTCTAGATGGTTTGTCTTTGTCCCTTGTTTCCTGAATGACTCAGAGGGGCTATAACAGAGAAGATCTGAAAAGACTGACCTAGCTTCATTTTTTCAGGTGAGAGAGCTAAGATTTATGGAGATAAAGCCTAAAATCATAACTGAGTTGGTAGCAAAACTGAAATTTGAATTGGAGTCATCTCTCCTGGCTCCCAGACCTGGGCCCCACCTGATGAGGGGTGTGAGGAGGGGATATGAACGAGTCATCATGAAGTGGGGCAGAGGTGAAGGGGAGGTGCTTAGAGTAGGCAGCATTTTCAGGGATATCAGAAAACAGTTATTCAAACAGTGTGAATTATGCTTGTGACCTACTGCCTTTGAATTCTGCATATTCCAGAAGTGGGATAGGTTTACCCTGAGAGGGGGTCACAGTCAGAGTGGTCTGTGGCCATGAGGTAGAGTAAAGCTGGTGGGGCCAGGCAGGAGTCAGGACCTTGCCTGTGGCACAAGTAGCTCAGAGTTCCACTCTTCCCACTAATGAGCTGACCACAGACAATTGAGATGCATGATTCAAGCGGGTTGTAACAGCTTTAGGAAAGGCTGCTGGAAAAGGAACTGCAGATCCATATCAGTTTCACTTTATCAAGAATTCCACCAAAGCTCTTTGGGGCTGGACGTCTCTGATGTCAGCTCTGTCCAATCTGGAACTGAGGTTTGAAATTGCTCATGATCAAAAGCCTCGTTAAATATGCTGTAACCCAAGGGAAAATTGATCTGACAATGTGAAGGTCCGTACTCATGGCTTTTATTCAAATAAAGGAGTTCTATCTTTTAATAACTTTTTAGCTCATTAGTATTCCGATACAGAAAGGAAGGCATCTTCTCAGCAGCTGAATTAATGATGTTTAAATACATGAGAACTTTAATTTTGACAGTGCAGGTAGGGGTAGCCTCTGCAATGTGATCCGGTTGGTGCTTTGGTGGTTCCTAACAGCTGGGGAAAGTTAAACAGTGCTTCAGAGGAGAGTGTGGCCCCTTCAGCAAGGCACCTGCAGGTGACAGGTTTCTAGTGATGGGGTGAGGAGGTGCTGAACCTGAGAAGGCACCCATGGGAGAGTCATTCTCAAACATCATCCATGACTGGTGCTGCAGTTGGCCGAACTCTGAGATAAACCATGAATGTTCCCTCCTTCACTCTCATATCGCCTGCTTGAGATCCATCTTCTTGTAAGTCTAAATCTGTCCTATACTTCACCCTAGATGCTTCTCCTTCCTTTTCCACCGATATTCTCCAGTTCCCCACCTGCCCCAAAGCTCTTAGGGACTGTGTTTGACATTTGACCTCCTATGACCCGAATTGTCTGTGCTTCTCCTGGCATTTGCCTGGGTCCTGCCATTTATCTTTCCTGTATCTGCCTTGTGCTTCCCAAATAGACTGTACTTTTCTGAAGGGCAGAGCTCGCATTTTATGTCTCCGTGTATCTCCCCAAGTCATGTCCTACATCTATTTGGTGCTCAATAAATATTAAAGAATAAATGATGCTTTTTAGACCCAGCTCTGCATGGCTCAAAGGAATTGTTTTATGCACAAAGTTCAGGAATAAAAAGCCAAACCCCAGCAAAATCGCTTTCTTTTGCATTCTTCATTTTGATGATGTCTCTAAGGTGTGGTTTTCTAGATTCTTTATGTCCCTAATATACTCCAAATTACCTTATATTTCTGTTTTATCTAACAGATAGGAGGTGACATGTAAGGGTACAGGGCCCCTGGTCACCTAGAGTCGTATACCAAAACCTATCGGAGTAATCTCAAAAACAGATCACACCAGAATATTTTATTAAAGGCTTTTACCTTGTACCAGATAATTATTCACTGTAAAGTTAATTCATACTGGAAGGAAGCAACAGGAATTTTGAGTGTATTGAATGCAATTCATCCAGTTTGGACAATAGTGATTAGAATTACTCTGGGAAAACTACAATATATCATTCTGATCCAGGCACTATTTGGAGGTCATTGAAAGACGCTATTTGAAATACTGTTATACACTGGGAAAGGAGGAAAGGGAGCAAACAGAAGATTTTGAATGATCCAAAAGCTGTGTCCAAGGTATTTAAACCTATACACTCTTCAACCCACCCCCATTGCAGGGACATTCAAAGTCAATTCCTTGAACCTTCAACCTGAACTCAAATTAGCCTACACTTTACTTTTGCTCAGTAGATAATGATAATTATTGAGGATGTGTCTCTCTAAAAGCATTTTTTAAAAATGAGGGATAACTTGACATTTTCCCTCTACTCTCTTGAGGTCATTAGTTACCTGAGTCATCAAAGCAGTTAGTTCCTCAGACTCGGCTCACGGGAATCGAGCTTCATCCAGCCACAGCTGAATCTTGCTCTCAGCTTTCTTTGCCGGAGAAGACCAACACAACATGTCCAAAAACCCACCTGCAGAAATTCTGCCCTTTCCTTCCTCACTAGGCTCCATCTCTGCCTACGAAATCAAACTAATTGTTAAGTACACCTAAAATGTCTTACACAGAGGAGCAGTTATTACAATACACTATATATGTGTGTGTATATACACACAAACACACAGACACACACACACACATAAAATCTGCAGAGATCAAGCAAGCAGCAGAACACTGGAGCTGACGTGCGCCCTCACAAGACAGTGTTTTTATGAGAGTCTTTGAGATTGCCCTGCTTTCATAGGACATCATACTCCTGGGGAGATCATTGGCCGCAATGACCAGGTCCTTGGCCTAGACCTACAAAAGAGCCCTAGAACTGTCTCTTACTCAAAAATTGCTAAGACAGGTGCAAAATGCTCAATCCATGAGATCAACAAGTGTATCATCTATTCACAGCTGTAGCCTCAAAATCTAGTATAGGACCTGGTACATAGCAGATCTGAAATACTCCTTTGATCACACCCATAGATTCCTAGGTGCTCTGTAATAGTCATTGAAAAGTGATAGATTTTAGATTTAATCTAACGAATATTTGTATATTTGTTAAATGACCAAATAAATCGTGAATACCTACATTATTGCTTTCTTCTGGATGCTGGCCTGAATGGGAATGAGTGTGGTTAGAAGGGAGTCTTAAGTCTTAACTAGGCAGCTCTGTGGGCGGCTCTCACCTGATGCAAGGCAACAGGAGGACAGAAATGGAATAGAGCTAACTGTGCAGGCTTATCATGAAGCCACCCTAGCTTAAGCCTTGAGCCTTCTTATTTGTCTTTGCCCTTCCAAGTCTCTGTGAGGGACCCTGGCAATTCTACGTCTTCTACCTTTTCCCATTGTGTGTTCTTGTAGCCTTTCAAAGATCAGTTGCCTGTATATGTGTGGGTATATTTCTGGGCTCTCTCTTCTGTTCCATTGGTACATGTGTCTGTTTTTATGCCAGTGCCATGCTGTTTTGATTACTATAGGTTTGTAATACAGTTTGAAATCAGCATGATGCCTCAATCTTTGTTCTTTTTGTTCAAGATTGCTTTGGCTATTGGGAGTCTTTTGTAGTTCCATGCAAATTTTAGGATTGTTTTTTCTATTTCTGTGAAAAACGTCATTGGAATTTTAATAGGGATCACATTGAATCTGTAGATCACTTTGGGCAGTATAGACATTTTAACAATATTAATTCTTCCAATCCATGCACAT
Organism: Propithecus coquereli; assembly: GCF_000956105.1. NCBI lineage: Eukaryota > Metazoa > Chordata > Mammalia > Primates > Indriidae > Propithecus > Propithecus coquereli. The sequence goes on from NW_012145856.1 coordinate 3,006,099, forward strand.
AGATTATCTTTTCATTTATTTGTGTCTTCTTCAATTTCTTTCATCAGTGTCTCCTCATAGTTTTCAGTGTTCAAATCTTTCACTTCTTTGGTTAAATTTATTCCTAAATAGTTTATCCTTTTTGATGTTGTTATAAATAAGATTGTTTTCTTAAGTTTTTTTTTTGATTGTCCATTGTTAGTATATAGAAACTATGGATTTTTGCATGTTGATTTTGTATCCTGCAACTTTACAGAATTTGTTTTCAGTTCTAACAGATTTTGCGAGAGTCTTTAGGGTTTTCTGTATATAAGATCATGTCATCTGCAAACAGACAATTTAACTTCTTCTTTTCTAATTTGGATTCCTTTTATTTCTTTTTTCTTCCCTAATTGCTCTAGCTAGGATTAACAGCATTATGTTGAATAGAAGTATCCAGAGTGGGCACTCTTGCCTTGTTCTTGATTTTAGAGGAAAAGCTTTTAGGTTTTTATTTCAGTTTTTCCTCTATAACACCTCATACGTTATTCTCTTTGTCTCCCCTGCCCACATATACACTATCAGCTCGATGAGTTTCTTCCCAGCCACTCTTTGAGGCTGTCTTCTTAGATCCACCAAATCTATATTTGAACCTTCTCCCTACCCTTGTTAATTATCTTTTAGAGTATCAGCCTGTTCGATTCTGCTCTAGTAATAGTCATCGATGTTTGGTGTAGAGTTATTTGCATGCCTATCTGTTTAATATCTATCTCCCCCATAAACTATAAGGTTGGTCAAAGTAGAGATAACTTGTTTACCCACATTTGCCAAAGTCAACTCAGTGCTTGGCACATGGTATGTGCACACTGAACATTTAGTGAATAAATGAACAGGTGTTCCCATGGCACTGAGTAAAAATCACATTGCAGTATAGTTTAGTTTAGTTTTTGTGTATGTTGCTCATTTGTTTTTACATTATTATTATTTCTTTTGTTGCACATTCCTGCTCTTAGAAGGGAGGAACCATGTGTTTTTATCATTTGTGTGAGACACATAAATAGGTGCTTCAAAACTTAATCACAGTTAAAAAATATCTTCTATGCCCTCCCCCGTGCCAGTGCTAGTGTGGGACATATGCAGTGATTTTGCTGCCTGACTGCACTGAGGTATCTGGGGCCTACATTGGCACACAGGACTTGTTTTCCACTGCAGTAGCTGAGCTGGGGAAAGAATCTCTGAGGCCATGCTGCTCTTGATGTCTGCTTCTATGTCCTTGTTGGTGATTGGCTTTCAAAGTAGGAAGCAAGAAATTTATGTTCTCTTTGTTGGCAGCTCCAAAGAGTATCTGATACACTGGAGCCATGATCCTTAAATTGGGCACAGGAGGTTTGCTGAGGAAGCTTCCAATGCCTGAGCCCCACACCAGAGCAATTACAGCACAGTCTCTGTGACGGGTCCACCACTGAGGTACTTCAAACTCTCCTGGGTGGTTCTAATGTGTAGCCAAGTATGAGAAACATTGCCCTGTGAAATAAACACGGCTGTAGCATTTTCTGGAGATAGTTTTGTAGAATCTCCACTGGAACTGGTCTAAGTTTTCTGTTATAAACTCAAGTAGGGAAGCTTTACTTCCAGGCTATGATTCATTTTTTGTCCCACACAAATATGGAAGAAACAACCCCCAAAAGTCCTTGAGTCTCAGAAAACTTCCCAAGAGAAGTAGGGCTTTGGGAACCGGAGTTTTCCTTTGATTCTCTACATTCTTGCTTTTGTCAGCAGGGCAGGCAGGATTTATGAAGTCTACAGCCAGTGAGGCCAAGGTAATTTGAAATAATTATTTGGCCTGTCAGAGTATTTTAGAGAGAAGTATCTCCAAGAGAGACAGAAGTGCCATTTATCTAGCCTTAGGCCTTTGAACCTAGGGTTCTAGGTGCTCATTCAATTTGTAATAAGGGGGCCTAGGTTTGTTCTCAACTTGGCTGCTTACCACATGTATGAATCTGGGGAAGTCACTTAACTCCCTGAGCCTCAAAATGTTCATTTGATAAATGGGAAGAATGGCATATACTTCACTGGATTCTTGTGAGGATTAAATGGATAATGTTTGTAAAATGCTTCAGCACAGTACCAGGTACATAGCAAATACTCAATAAATGCTATCTGTTGGTAATAATAAAAGCAAATGTAAGCTCTCTGAACACTCTACATGGTGAGGCCGTAGGGTCTAGGAATCAGTAGGAATCATTTTATTGGTGTTTCTATCCCTGGCCCCTACCATGTGTCCTAATAATATGTGTGGAACTGAATGAGGTTTCAGGGTTTATTGCAGTTCTCTGCTTACAGTGAGGCAGTGGGAGGAAGTGTGGAAGCAAAGCTTTTCAGGAAGGACTCTACTGAGCAGAAAACCTTGTGCCTACTTTAGACCAATGGATCTAAACATCAGTGTGTGTCTAGTCACTTGGAGGGCTTGTTGATGCCTACCCTAGAGTTTCTGACTCAGTAGGTCTGGTGGAAGCTTCTAAGATTTCCTCTAATAGTCCTACCCGCTAGCATTTATAGTCTGTGTGATCTCCTCCCCTTGAGTGTGGATAGGGCCTAATAACTCACTTTTAGTGAATAGAATATGGTGAAAGTGGTTGAATGTCACTTCCAAGGGAACAAAGAGACTGTGGTTTCCATGCCGCTCTCTCTGATGGAAGCCAGTGGCCTTTGTGGGTTGCCCTATGGAGAGGCCTGTGTGGCAAGAAACCAAGGTCTCTGGCCGAGAGCCAGCAGGGACAGGCAGCTTGCCACCAGCTATATGAATGAGCTTGGGAGCAGATCTTCCCAAAATTGATCCTTAAGATGACTGCAGCCCTGGCCAACATCTTGACCGCAGCCTGTGACAGACCCTGAGCTAGAGGCACCGTGTTAAGCTATGCCTGGATTCCTGACCCATGGGAACTATGAGATAAAAAAAAATTTGAGCCACCGAATTTTGGGAGTAACTTGTTATATATCAATAGATAACTAATACAGTAGATCTGCAGCAAAGTTCAAGAATTGCATTTTAAACAAGTTTCCAGATGAAATTGAAGCTGCTGGTTTAGGAATCACATTTGGAGAACTACTAGTTTATCATCCTAGGATCATTCTGTCTTTGGCTTCCCAATAACTAAGCACCTTGGGGTAAGTGAAACAGCATCTCAGTGTATTTCTCAGATGCTAAGGTGGGTGAAGAGCAATCCACCCTGCTTATTCTACTTTCTGCGTCCTCTCTACCAATGCCATCTGCCAACTCAAGAGTTGCTTCTTGGACCAGCCTTCCCCAGTTATTAAATTCAAGCCCCGGAGCATTTGCTGAGTGCCTAATGTGTGTTTGGCTCATAACTTTATGTCAGTAAAGGTGTTAATTTTAAAAATCTTTTCCTGTTTAATATCTCATATATCTCTGTAGGAAACCCAGTAGGGCAGATGATATTATTCTCATTTTAGAGATAAGAAAGCAGAATCAGTGAGAGATAAAGTGAGTTGCTTATAATTGCACAGGGAGGTAGAGGCAGAGGTAAGACTGGAACTCATGTCTCCTGATTCCATTGAACCACTCTTTTCTAACCTCACCCTTCACTCAATATCTATCCTTCAGTTTTTACATTTCATGGTTATTTGCTATTTTATGACCTCTAATGTCCTAGTCAGGGATCAGTGTTTGCAAGGAACAGAAACTCCTTTAGTTAAAGGTTATGAAAGGCCATTTAGAAAGGCAATCTTTTGACTTGCAATTTTAAAGGATGTATAGCTTGGATACCTGGGGACTGAAACTGGAAGGTCCAGAACAAACCTACTACTTCAGTTTCTCATAGGCTCCTTGGGCTCTGTCTCTGTACCTCTCCACTCCATTCTCCTACTTCTCTTGTTTACTCACGGACTCTGAGCTTCCCCAGAAGTTCAGCTTGATTTTGCTTTTGGTTTGCCATGGTGCTGACCCTGGCTCTCATTCAACAATGACTTTTCGGTTCAAGAACTTGCCACTAATTCACTAGAGTCCTTGTCTCTTAGTTACAAGACAGGGAATATCTCATTAGCCACCCAAATCAGTGGGTTAGATCCCCTTAGCTCAGGTGCCCCTACCCTGTACCATCAGATGGGAAGTGGAGGAGGATGCAGGGCTGGAGGCCGCTTGATAGTGTCATTATGTAAGAGCAGAGATTGGCAAAACTTTTCCATAAAGTGCTAGATTGTAAACAATTCAGGCTTTGTGGGTTATATGGTCTCTGTGGCAACTAATGAACTGTGCTGTTTCGGGGCCTACACAGCCATAGACAATATGTAAATGAACAGATATGTTATGTGCCAATAAAGTTTTATTTATATAGCCAGGAGTGGACTAGATTTGACACCTGGACTGTAATTTGTTGAACCTTGTCCCAGAGCACCATAACACCTATCAACTTATTAATTACAGACTACTTAATAATTTTTGATTGTGTTAATTGTGTGTCACTTGCAAAGGCTTGCCGGCCTCTCAAGACAGAGGTGGCATTGTCTATTGTTGTATTTCTTGACGCACAACATAGAGAGGGATCAACATTGTTTCCTGTGGGGTCTCAATAATTTGCCCAGGCTGGTCTTGAACCCCTGGCCTCAAGAGATTCCCCCATTCCAGCCTCTCAAAGCACTGGGATTGCAGGGCTGAGCCACCATGACCCCCTCACCTTGGCTGAACATTAGGTTGCCTGGGCAGCTTTCAAACGTTCCAATGTCCAGACTGCAGATTTCTTTGAAAATGGGACCCAGACATTGTGTCTCACTGAATGCTAGGGGCTGCAAATCTAAATATAGTACTACATTTCCTAGACTCCCTTATATTTTGATTTCACAGATGAGCCAGCTTCCTCCCAGTTGACAATCCATGCAAGATTAGAAGGAAAAAGTGATCATGATGAGGCAAAAATAATTGTGGCAGAGCTTTTTTCTCCTCCTGTAGCAGCTATAGCAGAGGTCCTAGTGTCTGGTGTCAGCTTTGTGGGTATTGAGAAACAAGGTATTTGATTGCAGATGAGGATCACAGCAGAAGTGTTGTGATCTTGGTGCTAACAGATGGCTTGCTGGTCTGGGCCTCCTGATCTCAGCTTCCTGATCACAGCAGGGGCAGCAGCTGTCTGGGTGGGCAAGTTGTTCTGAGGGACATTCCTGGAGCGTAGCTCAATTATTACAGTTTTCTTTAATGTCACCTAATCATGAATATTAAATTCCTTTATACTATAGCTATTTAGAGTGAGTTCTGTTGTGTACCCTGAAGGTGGAATAATGGGGAAGCAATGCAGGCAACAGATTCAGGAATGGGAATCTGGGTGGATTCCATGACTTGGTTGGGTTTGAAGACCCTCAGGCTCTGGTAACCAGTAGAGGATGGGCTACTGGCAGACCATGGCAGGGATAGATGAAAGTTACTTAAAAGGTTACTACATAAATTCCAGGGTCATCTGGAATAAAGTGCCTATTGGAATCATAGTTCTCCTGGTTTGAGTGACTATACAGTGGGGGACCATGGGGATGTGCTGGCTACTTATAATAGTATTTGAAAACTTTAAAGAAAGGCTTGAATTTTTAAATTTTCATTTCAAGGCGAACACTGGTAAATTTCTTCTGCCCTAAAATAATTTCTTATCTCTTATGTTACAGAGTTGATATAATCAAAGTTAGCCATGGAGTCTGCTGTGTGTGTGGTGGGAGGGTTGGTGTTGCTTCATTACAACACAGGTGGAGCTCACAGCCTCACCAGATCACATGTGAAAGCTGAGCATTTATGGGAAGCAGTAGGACCCTAATGTTGGGAATGATCACATTTGGAAGGATTTAGATGCTTTGCAGAACCCTGAATCCCCAAATCCTGCTGCATCTCCCTTGCACCAGAGGCCTGTATTTCTTATATCTTGGACCCTGTAAATGTCCTAACTTCCACCAAGCAGGCACACCCACCGTGAGACTGTGAAGATGGAGTGGACATAGGGTGGCAGATGCCTCCACTCTGCTGTTTCAAATGCTATTATAATCATGGCAGAGGCAGTGTGATGCTGGAGCCAGCAGATGTGGTGCAGCTTCCTCATGCCTCAGCTTGCTTCCTGACATGGCACAGGCTCTCCCAGAGGGTGAATTCTGGTGGGTGCTTCAGAAAGTTTTTCCTGAAATCTCATTGTTGAGTCTGCTTTTCTGCTATTTCTGCCAGCCACCTAATAAGGCGTAATAAATTTCTTTCTGTCTAAAATAGCTAGATTCTGTCCTCTGCAATCAAACCCAGATACAGAACGGTAATAAATTAATTCATCATAAGCTTTTAACATTCTAGCTCAAATTACATTATTAAAGTCTTTTAAGGATCTTAAAGCACCCATTTTCTATTCCCTGTAGAAATACTCATAACAACCATGAGAGGAAGACAGGCAGGCTCTGCTCGAATCCTTCCAGGGACAAGCTTCTTAGGCAACTCATTCCATTTTGAACAAATTCCAATTGTTAAAAAAAAATTTATATTTGGAATCTGCTGATTTGTAACTTGAGCCCATTGATTAAATTTCTTGTTAGCACAGTGGTTTAGTTTTCTATTAGCTAAAAACTCAAATTCTTCCACATGTTCCTTCTGTAACGCGGTTCCTAGATTCCCTAACACCGTGTATGACTAGTTAAAAGAGAGCAAGAAGGAGGAGAGGAGAGGTGATGAGAGGAGAGGGGTTAGTTAGTCTTGGTGGGAATTGTTTCCATTGAATGTGGCAGAATGTGTTGGTGTAAATCTTTACATAGAAAAGCAAAACAAAAGGGGTTGGATGCAGTATGTGGTTAAAACCTTCCTATTTAAGAAGAATCCTGGCACCAGCTCATGTTGATTTCCATGTTTCCAGCCCCATTGGAACACTTTCTTTTCACAATAATTTATCCTTCATCTATTTGTCCATCTTTCTGTTTGTAAAATTGATCCTTGGGTCATACACTTGATAGCATGAATTTTATCATTTTACCCAATGGATAGTTACTCATATTGAAAAAGAGACAGGAAAGGAATAGAAATTAAGAACAAATCCAATGTAAGAGGGGATTAAGTTACATTCCCCTCTTATTTTTATTTCTCAAACTATTTATTACTATCAAAAATTGTTGTTTTCACACTTATTGTCTGTCTTCCTCCATCAGAATGTAAATCCCAGGAGGACAAGGACTTTGCTGTAATCTTTGTATACTTGAAGCCTGGCCCAGGGAATTTAAGAGAGTAGATTTTCAAAAAAATATATATACTAATTTAATGGATGAATCAATGTTTGCAGACACCATGACAGAATGAAAAGAGGGAGGTGAAGGAGCACAAGGGAGATTGTGTTAGTTTTTTATTGCTATAACGACTGACCACAAACTTAGTGGCTTAAAACAACACATATTTATTATCTCATAGTTTCCATGGGTTAGGAATCTGGGCACTGCTTGACTGGGTCCTCTGCTAGGGTCTCACCAGAATATGCTCTCATCTGGTAGCTCATCCGAGAAAATACCATTTCTGAGCTCATTTGGGTTGCTGGCAGAATCTGCTTCCTTGCAGTGTGACTGAGGGCCCCAGCTTCTTAACTGGTTATTGGCTGGGGGCTATTCTCTGGCTGTGAGTAATTCCCTGCCACAGGGTCCTCCCATAGGCAGTTCTCACATGGCTGTTTGCTTCTTCAGGGCCAGCAGAATATCTCTTTCTAGTCTGCTAAATCAGAGTCTTGTATAATGTAACATAATCACAGAGCGACAGCCCCTCACCTTGGCCGGATTCTACTGGTTAGCATCAAGGCACAGGTTCTGCCCACACCCTCAGGGTTGCTGTGATGTAGCACAGACATGGTCACTGGTCTTTTCCTCCTGTGGGACGGTCACACAGCACGTGGTTTGGATACCACTGTTCACTACATTGGTGGGTGTCAGCTAGAGATGGGGACGCACCATGGCACATTGCTTTGCCTTGCACCTCCAAGAGCCAGACTGAGAGTGAGAGCAGAGCAGGTGAAAAATGCTAACACATGTCAGAGGGGCTGTGTTAATCACACAAAGGAGACAACCTTGACGAACTGCCCAAAATAGTTGGAGATTATTGTAGTGGAGCGGGACCCTCCTTGCGGTTTCCATCACAGAAATCTGAGGGAAAGCGCCAGTTACACATTATCTGCCAAAGCTAAAGAATCCTGCTTTGACCACCAGTGAAGAATCTGTGGACAAACACAATTATATTTTCAGTAGATGTACTCATTATAACCTGCACTATGATAGTGGCTCTTAATTGTCATTAAAAAAATATTAACATTTATTTAAACTTTAGGAACACATCAACAAAGCGCTAATGCATTTTATTTATTCATATTTGATTGTACATTATCACATTCTTCTCTGATATAATTAATGAGACCAATATTTGAACTCTTAAGAGAGCTAATAATAGATGTCTTTGCCTAAATTCAATTTTAGGAATGTTTAAGTAGACTCTTTCAAAAGTCTGTACCAATGACTTGATGGCCATGAAAAAAACTGAATGAAAAGAAAACTATTTTCTTTTGAACATGAAAAGCACTTTTTAAAAAATCACCTGTGAATTAGAGGTATGAATAGGATGAAAACAAGGTTCCAGTTAATTGCCATGCTGACTGTCAGCCTTCCTGGGAACTGGAGCCTCTTTCAGTACCTATTTTAACTTGAGAGTATAGAAGTCCCCCATCCTCATTTGCCTCAAAGTAATCATAAAATAATTCTGTCCAAATAGTTTAAAAAAATAAAAAATTAAAAGAGAACATGGGTCCTGCCCACATAAAACTCACAATGTTCCCTGTTGTGGCATATTTTCTAACTTACTCTCTTCCAGGTTGGTTTATGTTGATCACTGGCATCCTACATTTTTATTAGTCTTAAAGCATTTTAATTCTTCTCGTTTCCAATTGTTCTTCTCTTCCTTCATCATTCTGTTTTGGTATTGTAGCATTTCGTTTTAGAGAAATAGTCTATTTTATTTATTCCACATTGTTATATTAATATAAGTTTTTCTCTCAAAGTTGTTATCCTGTACTTCTCCTTCTCCCTCATGAGCAACATCTACAGAGGCCTCAAGTACCAATGAGTCTATGTTCTCAATAAATTCTATAATCAGCCTCCTTCCTTCTCCCTGAGTCCAAGCCAGGGGTGGGGAACCTTTTCATGCTGGAAGGCTGCATTAATTTAGCTGTAATCAAATAAGATCAAATTCAAGAAACTTCAATTAAATAGAATTAAAAATGTACATTATTTTGTAAAAATCTAATATGTACTTAATAATTTCAAAAAATGAAAGCTATTTGTTAATCTTAAAGTTAATTACACTTTGAATGATTTTATTGAGTCTGCTTTTTGTTGGAAAGCATTTGAATATTTGGTTGCAGCATGGAGGCCCACAGTTTTAGCTGATTCTCTAGATGGGTATCAATCATTTGTGACCTTAAGTGAGTCTTGATTTGGGTTAGGTGGGAGAACGTAGATTCGCAGCAATAAGTGGTTGAAGAGCAAGAAAGCATTTTTCCGTCATGTTGCTGAAGGCATGGGTATTCTACTGCATTTTTCCGTATTTCAACTGGATCTTTCTTAGCATCAAACAATGACTTTAAAATGTCATCTACTGAGAGCTCAATCAATTCCATCTGTAGTTCTTTAGGTGCCTTGGTGATATCAACTAGGTGAGGCTGAAATGCTAATTTGAGCGTGATGTCATGATTATCCAAGTCAGTGACTCTTTCATTGTATTCTCCAATTAATAGGTTTATAACTGCATATTTTTCAAATGATTTGCCTGTATCATCCTGGTCATCAATGGCCTTTGCTAACAGGGAAAATGTTCATCTGAAATTTCGTTTTGAAGAAGTGGTTTGAAAAAGATACCTTTTTTGAATCCTTGGATTTTTTTTGCCACATATCATATACAGACTTAGTTTTCCCTTGCAAAGAAATATTCAAGTTATGTTGACTTGATATGATCTCACATAGAAATGCTGCAGTCCTATAGAAATCTTCTATCAATAATTCACACTGCTGATTCTATTCTTCATAAAATTTAACTGTCTGTTCTCACACATATAAAGCTTTGGCTAACATCTGTCCTTGTGATAGCCAATGCACTTTAGAATGATATGGCAAATACACACTAAATACCTCATTACTCAACTTTGGCAGGTTACTGACGGTGCCATGTTACATTTACATGAATATAGTTAATGATACTTATAATTTGTTGCAAAATGTCACTTAAAATAGTAGCTTTAGCACAGAGATTTTGCTGATGCAAGATACAATGAAAAGAAATGAGAACATCTGGATCTGTTAATACTTTTTTTAATATGTGCAATAAACCCTTCATGTTTTCCTGTCATGATAGCTGCACTGTCTATACATACACTAACTAAATTAATGAAATTCAGTCCAACTTCATGACATTTATCTTGAAAGTTGTTGAAGATATCTAGTCCCCATGCTCTGTTCACAAGAGTGCCCAAAGCAAGTAACTCTTTGTAGCAAAGAAAATCTTCTGTTATGAACCAAATGAAGTATAAAACCTTCACCGAGTCAGTAGTATCAGTTGATTCATCTGTACATTTTCCTTTCAAAGTATTGTATGAAGTTGTTCTGGTAAGTTGAAGGCTAATTCATGCTGCCGATCAGTTACGGTTCTCCTTGAAAGAGGCAGTCATTTGTACTTTGAAACGTTGTCAGGGTCTAAGCATCCTACAACTTCGACATGCATTCTTTCACAATTTCTACATCAGTGAATGGCTTCCCTTTTTCCTGAATATATAAGCTACTTTATAAGTCGCTTCAGTGGCATTATTTCCGGGTCTTGTTACTGCTTGGAAGTATTGTCTTTGCTTTTGCTTTTCATCTTTTAATTTCTTTGATACAACCTTTTGTGCCTCTCCCTCTAATTTAAAATATTTCTGGTCCTTATGGATGTTATAATGCTGATGAGCATTGGATTTCTTTAATGTTGATACTACAGTATCACAAAGCAAGCAAATCACCTTATCTTTAGTAGAAACAAGATAGTATTGCAATTCCCAATCCTCATTAGAATATCTGTTTTCTTCCTTTGGCTTTCTCTTCGTCTTCTTTGACGTGATGAGCTGTTAAGTAGACAGAATTAAAAAATACTGTTGAGTTGTGCAACTATTCGCAAATTCCACATCAAACAGTAACACAGTGTACCGTTGTACTCGACTCCCATAAACTCCCACCAACCAGCCTCGTGCGGTAGTGGCACCAGTCACGCAGGGGAAGTTAGAACTAAATCATCAGTGTAGCAGCTGTCAGTTTAGCCCTTATGGTTTATTAATGTTCTAATTGTGCTGGACAATCTGGAAGGAGTATTTCGTTGAAACTTATTTTATTCTTTGGTATTTTAAATACATTCATTTTAAAAATAAAATAAAAATATAAAAGACAAACAAAAATGTATTAATAAAAATAAAAGGATTTATTCTGTAAAATTTGGATTCAGTCAAATAGCCGCACTTAAGGATCTAGAAGGCCATGTATGGCCTTAAGGCTGCAGGTTCCCCACTCCTGGTCCGGGCCCTCATCGTCCTACACCGCAATTACTGCAGAATTCTGTCTCTCTTCACTCTGCCCGCTACTCTCTCCCAGAGTGCTCTTGCCAATGTGTCATTTGCTTACTACTCTTGAAGGCTTCTCATTGTGTTTTGGATAAACGTCTATTTTTTTTCCTGTGGCACAGAAGGCCACCATGCTCACGGGGGACTGCAGCTCCCTCTTCCGCAGCTCCCTCGCATGACCACCCTGCTCTGGCCGCACAACCCCGCTGCCAGTTCTGGAATCTGCCTTCCTGGTGAGACTCCCTGCATCTGCACGGGCCGCTCCTCTGTGGGATACTGAGTCCTCTCTGAACTTGTACACTCAACAACTTCCCACTCACCTTTCCCACCTCAGTTCAGTGTTGCCTTCTCATAAAACTATTTAGGACCCTCTGAGCCCTGGCAGATTGGCTGCATCTTCCCAGATGTTTGGTAAACACATGTTTAAGTGCCTTTCTTTTCCCAACTGTGAACTTCTTAATGGCAAGGAACATGTCTCTATTTCTCTTCCCAGAGTCCAGCACAGTCCTTGGCCCAAGTCATATTTTTTGAATAAATGAATAAAACAATATAGTGTTGCTAATAAGAAAAAAAGGATTTGTTTTGGAATTCATAGATAACATCATTCTCACTTAGGGTATTTATATGCCCTTCTCTGTTTTAATGAGAATGACTTGCCTTCCCAGCTGCACTGTGAGTTTTATGTGGGCGAGGACCATGCTTTACGCTCTATTAGCGCTACTTCAGTCCTTACCAGAGTGTGGATTATATAACAAAATCCCAGTAAATATTGATTTTTTTTATTTATTTATTTTTTTAGATAGGTTCTTACTTTGTTGCCCGGGCTCGAGTGCAGTGGCACAATCATAGCTCACAGCAACCTCAAACTCCTGGGCTCAAGCAATCCGCCTGCCTCAGCCTCCCAAGTAGCTGGGACTGCAGGTGTGGGCCACCATGCCCGGCCACAATAAATATTGTTTGATTGATGAGAAGCTAAATGTAGCATACATTCTAATCATCACTTATATTTTACTTATATAATATTTTTCAGTTAAAATAAATGTGTGAGAAATTAGCTATAATAATGTTATGTACCAGTTACACGAACAAGGTCATATATGAGGACATAGGTAAAAAGGCTCAAATATGTGGGGACGAGGTCACTCCCCCTTCAGTGGAGCCTGTGCCACATGGCCACCAGGTGATGCTTGTCAGTCCTGTCCTTTCTCCAGCCACCCAGGTTCCAGGAGAGGCACCCTGCCAATCTTAGGGAGTCCTGAAGCTTTCTTCTGGTGTACTCACTAATTTCAATCTTTTCTTTTTTTTTTTTTCAGGAACAGAAAAATTAAAAAAAAACAAACTCAGTCTGCCCACGATCTTATGAGAATCCTTTGGTTATTGTTTTTCTCTTCAGAGGAGATTGTCTTTCTTCTTTTCAATGAGATCAGGTATAAAAAATGACTTAAAATGGAATCCCTTAACGGCGCAAAGCTTATCAGTTTATTAGCCTAATGGCCCTTAATAGTTAAAAATGGTATTTTAGACTAGTGGTTCTCAAAGTGTGGTCACTGGGGCAGCAGCATCAGGGTGACACAGGCACTTGTTAGAGACATGCATTCTTGGGCCTCCTCCCAGACCCACTGTCTCAGAAACCCTGGGCCTGCAGGAACCTGTGTTTTAACAAGCTCTCCAGGGCATTCTTATGCATGCCCAAGTTTGAGAACTGCTGCTTTAGACCTTTGGCTAAAGGTCTAAATGTTAGGGTGGAAAGCCTGCTAGGTGCTTACGGCGTGGGTGGAGAAAGATTTCTCACACAGAGATTAGGATATATATAAGTAAAAATGTTTATTTTATCTTAGAAGGAGAGAGAGAATGAGAGAGTGAGAGAGAGAGGAAAGAGAGGGAGAGCAGGGAGACGGCGTGGCATCGCAAAGAAAGAGAAGGGGGTGCCAGCAGTGAGGCCAAATGGTTGCCGATCTTATGAAGACAAAGAAAAAGGAAAAAAAATAGTGATTGTTGTTAGTTGAAACAGAAGCAGCTGCGGAGTAATTAGCAGGCAGCTCTGAGATGGGATTAGCTATTTGCCTGTTATTTCAGCAAAGCCGCCCCTTTCACTAAAAGGAATAGATAGCCTGCTTCCCTATTTTTTTCTCATGATTATTTTAAACACATTTAAACAGGACGGACTTGTTTTTAAACAGTTGTACGACAATGTTAGAATAAGACATATAAAGGTCTTACAGTAGCCAGAAAGGCAGTGTAGAACAGTCATTAGGAGGTGAGCTTTGAAGCCAGAAGTCGGCTTACATTCACATCCTGTCTCTACCGTTCAATTGCTATGTGACCTTGAACACCTTACCCGGCCTCTCCACGCCTCCAACTCCTCAATTCCTCATCTGCAACACTGAGATCACAGTAGCCCCTAACTTATAGGGAGGGCGGTTGTAAGGAATGAACGAGTTCCTATTGGTGAGTGCTTTGGACAGTGTCTGGCACAGAATGAGTGCTACGTAAGTGATTGTTAAATAACAAATGAACTTGCAGCTGAAGGTTTTAAGAGATGTGATCCAGGATAGGCCACTGTAAGAGGGACACAGAACAGGTGGATGGAGCAGCTCATACCCTTTGCTGAGTGGCCTTTGTCACAGCCTGCTGGTGACCACTGCCTACGTCAGCCCAGAGCTGTTCTCCCTGATGCTGAGGGATGAGATGCTGAGTACAGGAAACCTGTATCTATTTAAGCAGGATGGACACCTGTGCTGTTCTGATTGCTGGAGGAGAAAGCAATAAGAAATGCAGTTATGCTTCACTAGCACAAGGCAGCACTGATATCCTTGGGCTGTGATTTGGCCAAATCTTAGGTTTTAGAGCTTTCCTATGTACTGCTTTCTTAAAAAAAAAAAAAAATCAATTGCAGCATTATCTAGGCACTAACATTCATTCCTGTTGGTTGTTGGTATATTCTCCATCACTTGGCAGATTTGAGTATTTTAACCTAGCCTTTGACTTTCTCTAATCTCCCTTCATCAATCCTTCTGTGCTCAGGCATGTCTGCCTTCATTTGGCAGACATGGTAGGTTTCTCATTTCCCCCATGTAAATGACTTGTTTATTACAGTAGGGGTCCCTGGTCTTTGGAGACAGCTTACAGATATCCTCAAATAGAACTCAGAAAGGGCTTCATGAATAATAATGCCCAAGTAAACCTGAGATCAGCTAGGACATTGCCTCTTTGAAATTCATACATCATCCTAAGTGCTGTCATTTAAACAGAGAATGTAGAAGCCTTCTTGTGAAGGCTGAGCCTGAAATATACTTTCGTTACAAAACTTATCTTTTCAACACAAAACAAACAAGTGGCAGAAAGCAAAGGTGGGAGTAGGTGATTCCTGGTATGTGTTTTACTTGAGCATAAAATTTGTTTTTCTGATTGTACTGAGACTTTTCACAGTCCCTAGTTTTAACTTTTTGATTTGCGTTTCTCTTTCTATTAAATATTCCTCAGCTTCCTTACATCTAGATTTTGAATTTACAGTCAAAGACACGGAGCTGAAGATAAGGAGATAGCTATCCAAAGTGAGTTAACTCTCAATTTCATTTGTCTTGAGAGACAAAAGAGAATCGTCAGGTGTATTTTAGCATGGACTTCAGTTTCTGTCTAAACCACAGATCCTCAAACTAGGCTGCACCTTGTAATCACTTGGAGACTGTTAAAAAATACTGATACCTGGGATCCGTCTAAGACCTTCTGGTCTGGGTGTGACTTGGAAATTGGGACTTTTCAAAGCTGCTCAGGTGATTCTAATATGCAGCAAAGTTTCAGAACCAGTGGTGTATATTGTGCCAATTACATGGATTGGGAGATGATGGCCAACCATTTGTGGAGAACGAGTCATACGACTCAATGGAGGTCTCCTCGGTGAGCGGGCTGAGTGGCTTCTTAGGAGAGAATCCATCCCGAGGGAGGAAGGAGCCAGGCATGAAGGCCAGGAGCTCTGCTTCTGGGTGTTCACTTCTCTCTGTCCCCTGCCTAGTGTCATGATTGCAAATCTCAGAACTAGAGAGAGAGAGGGCCACGAGTGGAAATCGAAAGTGTTTTCCAGTAAAAGCTCAAAGCATTGGTTCCCAGCAGATCTGTTCACAGAGTATGACAAAATGGGAGTGAGGAAGGCTCCCCTGCTTTGCTGTAGACCATGGAGCAAATTAAGCCTCCTAGAGGCTGGAGGGCAGCAGTGTACATGGCCTGTGAGCCACAAGGAGCTCCATAGCAGACTGCAGAGCCCTGTGTAATTGTGCCCAGCAAAGGCAGAGTGGTGTGGGGTGGTCTACACCATGGGGTCTTCAGGAGCTGGGGTTGCATTGGCAGATATGCTGCAAGATGGAAGATTTGTCAGGATGCTGCTGTTACCTACATGGTCAGGTGACAAGAGAAAACCTGCTTGGACTCCAGGTCTGTATCTATTTACCAGCAGGGGAGGCCTGAGACTCAGGTCACAGTTTATCTGTATAATTGAGGATGCAGGATGTAATTATAGTGCACCAAATTAGGAGATCGGATTGCTACCTTTCTGACCACATTGGTTGAGTTCCCCTGAAGAACGGTTAGACGTTGATGGTATGCCTCTTGTCTAACTTGAGGATATGGCTACACAAAGATTTCGGCCATTGCTAGGGAATTGCTGTTAAAGGAATTGTTCATTATATCATTCAGTGGCCGTCATAAAGCTCATGTGATGAATTCCTTTGAGAAATCAAGAGTGAATCTTTCTTGAATAATTGGCATGCTTCCATTCATAATATAATAAGGACAGCACAACTCATTGCATTTCATGCCTTTTCCTCCTCCTCAGCAGTGAGGAATCTCAAAACCAAATAGAACGCTTACTTGCAATAAATACAACTTCTGGTGTTAACAACATTGACTCTTTCCTTCTATTATGGCTTCGCCGTGGTCCCATAATTTTTTGTATATTTGTCTTTTGTGTTAAACCACTCTGAAACATTTTTTTAAAGAAGCAAAGGGAAAACAAATGTCTCAGTTTAATAGAATCCAATTTTTCTTAATTTTTTTTACTGCTGTGTTGTGATATAATGTATACAATAAACTGCACATATTTAAAGTGTAATGTCTAAGTTTTGACATACATATATACCTGTGATATTGTAAGATATATATTTGATCTTCGACCTGTTTCCTGGCATACAACTCCTAAAATCCTCAGCCTCTCTAAAGTGATGTCTTTTTGTTAGCTAACGACTTGACTGATGGCTGGCAGCCCCTCATTAGCTTCAGGATAGGGACTGGTCACCAGAAAGACCAAGGCATGATTAGACGTGTGAAAGTTGATGGTAAGGATTGAGTCATTCTGGTCATATTCAACTAAAACAAAGTCAAGAAGCCAGGGGGAGAAAGCAGTCCAGGTACAAAACATGCTCCAAGATTGTAATTCTCTGCAAGCCTGACTGCTGAAACTGCTTGTTGTAACCTGAAACCAGTTTTATCTCTAGCTTTTGTGATAACTTGCTACAACTCTAGGACTAATTTTGCCCACTGCAGTTGCTCACCAATAGGAGCTTTCAGATCCCCAAACCCTTGCTAGTGCCAATGAATTTTCTCAAAGAGTGATACATAACATTTCTCCTTTTTAATAAAACTTCTAACCTTCTCTTTGTTCTTTGGACATACCGAAGACCACCAAGTCTGTGTGTATGACCTGAATTGCAATTCTTTCTTCTCAAATGTAACATTAAATTTAGAGACTTGTCTCTACGTTTTGACTCCAACAGAGGGTTAGGACTTTCAGCCCCACCCCCAACCTCCAGGGACGGGGAGGGAAGGGCCTGAAGGTTAAGCTGATCACCAATGACCAATGGTCTAATCAATCAGTGAAGTCCAGTGAAGTCTCCATAAAAGGCCCATAAGGACAGGGGAAGGAGAGCTTCTGGAAAGCCAAATATGTGAAATTCCTGAAGGTCGGTGTACCCAGAGAGGGCGTGGAAGCTCCGTGCCCCTTCCCCCATACCTTGACCTATACATTTCTTCATCTGTATCCTTTGTAATATCCTTTCTAATAAACTGGTAAACATGTTTCCTTGAGTTCTGTGAGCCACCCTAGGAAATTAATCAAACCTGAGAAGGGGGTCATGGTAACCTCAACTTGTACTCAGTCAGAAGCACAGGGAAAACAACCTGGGCTTGCAATTGGCATCTGAAGAGGGGG
This sequence comes from Propithecus coquereli, assembly GCF_000956105.1. Lineage (NCBI taxonomy): Eukaryota > Metazoa > Chordata > Mammalia > Primates > Indriidae > Propithecus > Propithecus coquereli. The sequence goes on from NW_012145856.1 coordinate 3,023,883, forward strand.
GCAGTCTTGGGGACTGAGCCCTCAACCTGTGGGATCTGACCCTGTCTCCAGGTAGATAGCGTCAGAGTTGAATTAGAGGACACCCAACTGGTGTCTGCTGCAGAATTGATTGTTTGATTGTTTGATGTAGGGAAAAAACTCAACATGTTTGGTCACAGAAGTCTTCTGTGTTGATTGTTGTGATGTGAGAGAAGAGGAAAAACAGTTTGTGTTTTTTCCACTCACAATTACTCTGAAACCAAAAACCATCACTATGATTTAGATAATAAGCATATCCATCACCCTCCCGAAATTTCCTCATGCCCTTCCTCTCTCCCTTCCCTGTACGTAGGCAACCACTGATCTGCTTTCTGTCACTTCAGATTAGTTTGCCTTTCCTAGTGTCTTATACAAAGGGAATCATGCAGTATGTATGCTTTTGGTTCGACTTCTTTCACTTAGCATAATTATTTTGAGATTCACCCATCCTGTTCCATGCATTAATAGTTTATTTTTATTGCAGAGTAGTATTCCACTGTTTATTCAGCTGTTGATGGACATTGGGATTGCTTTCAGGTTTTGCTATTCCAGATAAAGCTGCAATGAACATTCATGCACAAGTCTTCATGTGAACGTATGTTTTCATTCATCTTGGCTAAATGCCTAGGAGTGCAATGGTTGGGTTGCATTGATAAGTGCATATTTAGATTTTTAAGACACTGCCAAAGTGTTTTGCAAAGTGGTTGTACCATTTTGTGTTCCTATCAGTGGTGTATGAGAGTTCTAGTTGCTTCACATCCTCACTGACATGTGTTGTGATCAGTGTTTTAGCCATTCTGATAGGTAACTCACAGTTCTGGTTTGCATTTCCCTAATGACTAATGATGTTGAACACCTTTTCATGTGTTTGTTTGCAGTTCACGTGTCTCTGGTGGAACAGCTATTCAAATCTTTTGACAATCTTTTTAAAAATTGAGTTACTTGTTTTCTTACTGTGTTTTGTGTTTTGACAGTTGATATATTCTCGGACACAAGTCCCTTAGTAGATAAGTGATTTGAAAATATTCTGTTACAACCTGAAGCTTGTCTTTTCATAGAATCTAATTCTTCAGTTCACCTTTTAAGCCACCCCAGCACAGTGCAGGCCTGTGGGACTGTGAGAAGTGACGCTTACAGTCATGTCACTGAGACCCTGCAACACCTTCAGGTGTCATCCTGGCCTGCAATCATGTTCACCGAATGTCCTGAACTAGTATGACCAATTTGCAAATAAGGTCACATGCTGGGGTACTGGGGGTTAGGATTTCAACCTATGAATTTTTGTGGGACACAGTTCAACCCGTAACAATAGGCAATCTCATGTAGTTCAACCCAGCAGAAACGTTGGATCAATTGACCTATTTTTAGTTTCTTATCTCCTCATACCTTCTACTTTGGATTGGTTACTCCAATTCCCAACCTTTTCCATGGTACCTTGGGTCAAATTGGGTGTGTCTCATTAGTGTCTTCATCCTTCCATCCCATGGGCACTTAGGGTTGACTTGTCTCCTCTGATTGTGCCATGTCATTTGATATCCATCCATCTGTCTTCTTTCTGTTTCACATATTTGTCCATGATTAGAGTTAACACCAGGCCATGGAAGAGTTTTTATTTCTATTCTTTTCTAAGCACATGGTGCTTCGGGTCATGTTTGAGGGGAGAGAATGCAGAAATGTCTTTACTCTACCATTTAGAGACTGGGAATCTCCACTTTCACTTCTCATAACGGAAATCCAATGGATAGATGTCCTCATTTTTTTTTAAACTCTGGAAGTTCAATTTCTTTCTTTCTTTCTTTCTCTTTCTTTCTTTCCTTCATTCCTTCCTCTCTTCCTTCTCTTCCTTCTCTCTCTCTCTCTTTCTTTCTTTCTTTCTTTTTTAACCAGGATCCCTCCTCTGGTTAATTGGGAGATTCTCTAGGAAAAGCTCAGTATACTTTACACTCTGGGGATGATTTGATGCTTTGGGGGGCTCTCCGCCTCTGCAGCTGCCTCCCCTGCTTCTCCTGGAGGCCCTGCTCTCTCACGCATTGCCCTCAGCTTCCTGTGGTCTCTGGACCAGCTCCCCTCAAATGTTGTTTTGTGTTTGTCTCAATAGCTTTCTCTTTCCCTTAATTCTCTTCAGTGAGAGTGAAAGCATGGATGAAAAATTTAAAGAACAATGCAAATAAGTAGTATGCACTGGGAATAAATAATGAAGGCTGTTCACAGAGCTCAAGGAGCCAAGACAACAGCAGGGCACTAGTTCTCTGCATCACTGTGAGATGGGAGTTGGGCAGGGAGGGAGGGACATACATGGGACCTGTGGACTTGGTCTAAGCAGAGAGGATTCTTTGAAATTATTTGATAAATAAGAGTCAATTGTTTTATCTGACAAATTAATAATTCTTCTCTAACGCCTTAGCTACAAATTTGGATGGAACTGGAGTCCATTATCCTAAGCGAAGTATCCCAAGAATGAAAAAACAGACACCACATGTACTCTCTAATAAATTGGAACTAACCAAGGGGCACAAATGTGCACAGAGGGAAGTAAAAGTCATTGAAATCAAGCAGGGGGGAGGGGGAGGAAGGGAGGGGTAAAAACCTACCTACGGGGTACAATGAATGCTATTCAGGTGACAGGCACATGTGTAGCCCTGATGCAAACCACATAACAAAAACATTTGTACCCCCTCAATATTTTGAAATAAAAATAAATAAATAAAGACTTAGCTACATTTTACATGTCTTCTCATTAGTATATATATTTTTAATTAGTTTCTTGGAGATGTAGAACTAAATAAAAGATCATCCTTACCATCAAAGTGACTTGCAATCTAGTGCAGAGATATACGGCAGTCAATGAGGGTGAAGGGAGGACATGGTGGGGGCCTTACCTACGGAAGAAGCCTGGCGCCAAGTCCTGGATTGGATGCTTGTATCAGAGCACAGGGGCCTCTTGTAACACCACACCCCCATGCCCGGGAGGGGAAGAGCAGATCAGATGGAAGGCAGCAACTTTTTAATTCTATCCCAATGCACATTTGAGGCAGTTTCCCAGAATCACACAGATGTCCACATAGAGAGAGTTGGGTACATGGCCCAGCGGTCAGATTCTTAGGTGATGCTCAAGTCTCTCACTTACCCTGGTGCTGAGTAACTATCTATACTTAAAAATGACTCCCCTGCTGATACCGCCACAAAGCTTGACAATTCACAGTAGTCACTTCTCTGGGTTCTATGGAAGGTGACTCTAAAATGCTCATGTTTCTAGAAGGATGGAGAGGAGGAGAGAACTCAGAAGACAAAAGTAGTTGGTAGATTGTTCCACACAGGGTGCAAGAAAAAAACCTCATTAGTCTATTTTATGAATAAAATTTAGTATAGCTCTGTGCCTGAGACAGTGAGAAATCCAGTATCAGTGGTGACAACCCTGCCACCTTTCTCAGGTCTGAGGACAGTGGGAACCAGGACTGGCTCGCAGGCCATGATGGGCTTCAGTTTTTGTTCTCTTGCATGTTGCTCTATTGAATGTGGATTGCTGCCTTCCACCAGTTGGGGAGTCCCACAGGATTTGTGACTGTCACTGTGAATTGCTTTGGGTCATGATTCTATCATTTAACAGCCATGTGAAACTGGACAAGCCACTAACCTCTTTGAACTTTTGTTTCCTCATCTGTGCAATATGAAAATAATGTTGTTTGGTGTCTAAATGAATTGTGGGAAAAATGATTGTGGAGGAAAATAAGTGCTATAATTTTCATTAAAATAATTTGTGTATGGTAAGGCTTTATCTAATTATGAATTGTTATGACAAAAATAATTATTTTGCAGTTGTGGAAAACTACAAAATTGAATAATAATCGCTAATGTGTACTGAGAAATTGCTTTGCATCAGTTACAGTTCTTAGCTTTTTACCCATTAACTCATGAATCATCACAATCACCCGATGAGGTAATTACTATTTAGGTTCCACTTGTTTTTGTTTTTTTAAAAAGCTCCCTGCTCTGCACAAGACCCAAACTATTTGTCATCTTCTCTATCCACAGAATACCCTCCCCAAATTTATATTCTCACTCTTCCCTCTGATGTCAGAGAAAGTAATTCCTTTCTTCTTCATATACAGTCTTTTTGCCAGGGCTCCAGACCCCTTTCCTCCATATCTCAATAAAACCCTCACTGTCCTGAATTCCCTCTCACTTCATATTGTCCCTAGACTCCCATATTGATAGGTTTCGTTTCTTACTCATTCAGAAATTTATAGAAATCCATTAAAAATAGGAAAACTGCTTGACTCTGCTATTTCTTTTAGCTATCTTCTATACGTGCTTGTTCTTTTTCTTGTCAAATCATACTGAAAGCATAGTCTATAACTAGATTCAATTAACATTTCTTTTTAACTCCCAAAATCTGACTCCTAATCTCCACTGTCCAAACACAGTATGGCAGCAAATCTCCTCGTCAATCTTCTCGAATTTTCTTCTCTGCAAGATTAGCAACCTTTCCTATCATCTCCTCCCTTTTGTCATCCACCTCAGACTTTTCTGACAATGCCCATCAAGACTGACTAAAATCACCCAGTCCTGGGATCTTTCTCTCTTTTTAATTTGCTCTTTTTTTTGTTTGATACAATTGCCTTCCTTCCCACTGAATTGTTCTTTATCATCTTATTCTATTTTATTGTATTTTGAGAAATTATTACTACTTGAAATTATTATATATTTATTTTTCTTTTATGACTGCTGTCAAAATTGTCTTCCTTCTTCAGCTTTTCTATTTCTATGGCCTTTGTTTCTATAAGCGGCACATGGGTGGGGTAAAATGAAAACTAAGCCAGTGGCTTCTGTTTTTAGCTGGAGACTGAGTATCTGTTGGATCAAATCTTTTGGTCTTTTGGGGGTCACTTGAGGGCTTCTTTACATGTTCTCTGTGTCACCACTGGTGGTTCTGGGGGTATCAGAACACAGAGACTGTGGGAAGAAAAATAGACAAGCAAGGTGGCAATTAGTGAAGTCGCTAATAGTGAAGTCTCCTTTCTTACCGAGACTGAGTCAGGCCAAAGTTGGTGGAGGAAGAATTTTGAAGTTGGATTAGGGATTGAATCTTTGATTATCAGTGTGGATCGGAATCTGCAGGGTATTGCAGTAGGGCAGGTGAGTGATGTCAGGTGAGAGAAGAGAGAGGATTAGGCATTGGCTACAGGGGAAATAAGTAGTTGATTCTGGAATGTATTTAAAGGGTGGAGCAAATGATATTTGCAATTGGCATGGATGTGGGGTTTAAGAGAAAGAGAAGAGTCCAGACTTATCCTCAGTTTTGGGGCCTGAGCAACTTGGCAAATGGTGGTGTCATTAATAATGTGGGGAGGAGCAGGTCTGGGGGCAAATCAAGAATTAGTTGTAGATGTGATGTTTGAAATGTCTGTGCACAGGCTGTCTTGTCTGGATAGAAGAATTCCTACATTCTCTCAATTTAAAAAGCTTTCTTTTTAGTGTGAATTTTCTGATGTATGAAAAGCTCTGTAAACCAGGTGGAATGAGGGGTGGCCTGGGTTGGCTGGCAAGGCTTCCCGCATTTGTCACACGCACAGAACTTCTCCTGGACTAATTTCCTAATCAGAGATGGCAAATGATTTCATGTTGACTGCCAAACTAAAAAAATAATCCTCATTAACTATTTTATGTGCCATGAATGGAAAAGTAATAAATCAATATGATTTAGTATAAAATATTTAATAGAAGCACATTTTCATCACTGCTCTAATAAAAATAATACAAAGGTTTGATCAATATTGGTGATATCACTTTTAATTTGTTTTACTGTGTAAAATTATTCTCATTTTTCAGGATGAGAACACAGCAAGATTATTTTTGACTGCATACAATTTGTAGTAGAGAAAAGACATTCAGAAAAATTAGTTATTGGAAAAAATAATCAAATAAAAAATTATGTTCTTTAAAAGCCATAAAAATGTTAGGTTATAATTTTGGAAGGTGCAGATACTATAGCCACAACCTGCAGATAATACAGCAATTGCCTCTACTGTTGACACTCTGCAACTGATAGGTAACATTCTGGGTTATTTCAAAATTTTAACTGCATTTAACTGCATGGTCTTTAAGTGCGTTTCAACTCAGCTCAAATTCATGATTGCATATAAATACTATTTTGGTGTTTACTTTTCAAAATTTGGAAAAATAGAACAACTTATTTATGGCTTTAAAAGTAAATTCAGCATTCAAATATTAATCTATGTGATTGACAAACATTTATTGTATACCTACTGTGCATCAGACTCCAGTCCAAACATTGAGTACACACAGGTGATGGGAACCAACAAGGTCAAGACTCCATGGAAATTACATGATTATTTCAGGTTCAAATATAAAGATATGAAGCAATTCTTTATCATATAATTTGAACTGCTTACAAATTTTATTTATCAATTTATTTAGTTAGTTACTGTTAACAGAGTCTCCCTCTGTTGCCCAGGCTGGAATGCAGTGGTGCGATCACAGCTCATTGTAACCTCTGGTCTCAAGCCATCCTCCTGCCTCAGCCTCCCCAGTAGCTGGGACTACAGGTATGTGACACCATGCTCAGATAATTTTTAAAATTTTTTTTGTAGAGATGAGGTCTCACTATGTTGCCCAGGCTGGTCTCAAACTCCCGGCCTCAAGTGATCCTCCTGCCTCAGCCTCCCAAAATGCTGGGATTACAAGTGTGAGCCACCAAGCCTAGATGAAGTGCTTACAAATTTTAATAATTTATCTGTTTTGTATGTTTTTAAATATTAGAAAATAATTTCTCATATTTGCTTATATTTTCTTGATAGATAGGCCTATGATTTGATTTAAAATGTCTTTTTTGCAGAAAATAATATGCAATGAATTGACTTAAAATATATAAAACATGAGGATTTACCTCTGTTTTATAAGATAGTAGTCTGCAAATCACAATTATTTCAATCACGTATATCATCCCTTTCCTATTTTTTAACTATGAAATTTTAAAATTCAATTTGACAGTCTGTGTAATTAAAAAAATTTGAATGAAGTTCATTTTAGTTTCTGTCAACAGAATTTTAGGATGACAATAAAATCATTCAAGAAGCCTATAGTAAATAAAATATCCACAACTCAAACTAAAATTTAAATTACAGCACTCAAACCAAGTGGAAAGTCTTTGAGTCGGGTTTTAAAAGTCATTTGCTATGAAACAATAGCACACTTGACAGATCAGAGAACTACACAGAATAATATTTCCAAACAAATTGAACATTCCGCTGCATATCGAGTCACCAGGTGCTATAGATGGAATGCTGTATCTCCCCCAAATTCATATGTTGAAACCTAATTCCCAGCATAATGGTATTAGGAGGTGAGGCCTTTGGGAGGTGATTAGGTCATGAGGATGGAGCCCTCATGAATGAGATTAGTACTCTTATAAAAGAAACCCCAAAGAACTCCTCTTCTTCTTGTGCCATGTGAACACAGCAAGAAGGTGTCTATGAACCAGAAAGTGGGCCCCCACCGGACACCGAATCTGCTGGTTGGTGCCTTGATCTTGGACTTCCCAGCCTCCAGAACCATGAGAAATAGATTTCTGTTGTTTATAACCCACCAAGTCTATGATGCTTTGTTATAACAGCCTGAACAGACTAAAACATTAGTATTATGTTTAGTCAAGGCACACAGCATGCACACATGTGTTGCACAACATCATAGGCATTGTTGTCAGATGTCGTTATAGTCAGACTTACTGTCATCTGATTCATTACATCATCTTACACTCTCATGGCAAATCTAAGACATGTCTAAGGTTGTTACAATAAAACTTAAGTAGAAATTCAAATTAGTAAAATTCATTGCCTTCTAAAAATTTAATTAGAATGTCAAATGAGATTATTAAAGTAAAATATTAATTTAAAAATATCTCCTGTGATAATATTAGCAAATGAATCCTAATGTGTATGTGTGTGTCTATATCTATGTTTATATCTGTAGATATAGGTACACGTACACCATTCCTACTTGAACTAACAGCAATTTATATGTGCTTCACATTCTTTATGTTCACCTTTTTTCCCTCCAAGATGAATCTCCGATGATGAATAAGAAAATTATTCTGGGGGACTTTTCTGGTATAGATAAACTATTTCTATGGCTCTCAAGCCATTATAACCTGGGCCCTATTGTTTGGTTAGACTGTATAGCCAGTTCTTTAGAATGCAGAGGGTGAATCATTAATTCTTGCTGGAATGTAGAGGCTAAGCTGTAACTTCTGGCAGGTAGAGTGAGATCCTGGCTTAGGAACAAGGACATCACACTTGGAGTCATGAGTCCTTATTTGGACTTCCAATTCTATTACTACCCTAAGATGTGAAATCCAAGTTTCCCCAGACTTTACTAACTTTTGAGTATAAAATTAGGTCATAAAATTGTCAAATTTCATTGTCTCCTCCCTTGCTTAATAAAGGACCTCAGCAACATAAAATAAATCTTTTCCTCACGGCTGTGTCTCATATACACTTAGCAATAGTCAACTGGTGTTCTGTCTGCAGTAAGCCCCTCCAGACTACTCCATGGATGCATGTAGTTCCCCTTGAACATGTCGAAATGGAATTTTCTGGCCTTGTTATCTGTACTCTAGGGCCAGTATATTACATGGAATTTACTGAATTCAATGGGGTTTTCACAGAAAGAATCTCTCATTGTAAATGCTTATACTTAACACTATAATGTGTCTCTGGTAAAGCTAAGCCAAATGCAATGGCAAGCTTCATTCTCTTTTACAATTGTACTTGAGGCCTGCATGGACAGAAGGATAGAACATTGATCACTGAACACCTGGCACCAAATAACAAGGGAAGAGACATTATGAAATCTCTATTGGGGGCTTTCACTGAGAAACTGCCTTTGCCAGTCTAATTTTTGTCTGTGATCCCACCATGCAACTCCTTGTGGTCAGACTCTTTGCACTCAAGTCTAGCAGCTAGACTCACGCTTTTGGTAAGAAGAGTAGTTAAATGTGATACCCGTATATGAGGCTCTTATTATTATTTTAATTCTAAATAAGTTTTTAGTCCCAGACTGGACTTTTAATTATATCTAGGCCAAGGTGGAATGGCTGTTTGCCTCAGCCTCAGACAACTCTCTGACTGTCCACCTAAAGGTGACCTGGTTCTGGAGATAAAATTCAGGTGCAGATTGGGTTGTGCACAGTGAGAAATTCGACCTGAGGAGAACTTGGTTTTTCCAAATCGGTCTCTTTGAGCTGAGGTTTTAGAGTCTAAAACTGTTTGTAGACTCAGGCAGTATTACAAAGGTCTCCTTGGGTGCATCACCAACCCTGGCCACTTACCTTAAGTGGGATTTTCCCTAGAGTCAGTGATTCTCAATCCTGGCTGTGTAAAATAACCATCTAAGGCTGCAGTCCCCAATCCCATGGCCACGGACGAGTATCAGTCTGTGGCCTATTAGGAACCGGGCCCCACAGCAAGAAGTGAGCAGCAGGTGAGCTAGCGAAGCTTCACCTATACTTACAGCCACTCTGCATTGCTAACATCACTATGTGAGCTCCACCTCCTGTCAGATCAGCAGCAGCGTTAGAGTCTTATAGGAGAGCAAACCCTACTGTAAACTGCGCATGCAAAGGATCTGGGTTGTATGCTCTTTATGAGAATCTAATGCCTGATGATCTGGGTGGAGCTGAGGAGGTGATGCTAGTGCTGGGGAATGGCTGCAAATACAGATTATCATTAGCAGAGAGGTTTGACTGCACAATAAACATTATGCACTTGAATCATTCTGAAACCACCCCCTGCCACTGCCCCCTGCACTGGGGCACTGGGTCCGTGGAAAAATTGTCTTCTATGAAACCAGTCCCTGTGCCAAAAAGGTTGGGGACTGCTGATCTAAGGGCTTAAAAATGCCTAGGCCCCAACCTAGATTGTATTTTGTCCTCCTGTTTTTCTTAATTGGTGAGAACTCTAAGTGGAGAACAGTGGGTGATCAGGCTGTCTCAAGCCTCCAAAAGTCCATGTCAGAGAAAATCTTAGTACTTAATAAAACCACATACTAAAAGAATGTTGGGTACAGCAAGAAAATAAACCATATTGGAAAGATTGATATGAACTCATAACCTTAAAAGAAAATGGAGGCTCTGTCTAAAAATGTGGCTTAATGGCAGTGATAGTTTCAGCAACAGCAATTTTGATCAACACTAACTCTCATGTGTGCCTCTAGTGCCCAGATTTTCATTGTTTTGGTTTTTTTGTTTTTTGTATTTATCTACTAAAAGAACAAGGTCTTCTTAAAGGGTGGCTGATTACTATGTCTTAGGCAGGAAAATTTAAGATGGCCCTGGACTGTCTTGCTGTTGCTAGAAAGCAAGGATGATTTAAAAGTGTCAAAACCTACTACCATCAGGAACATATTTAGAGTTTTTTTTAGCTTGCTGTAGCAAGGAATAACATACTCCAGGAGAATCTTGGGGTGTGCGGGTAAGAGAGTTGGGAAAAGCTTATTATGAGATTTTTGCTTACACTGAATGATTTTATGGAGAGACTGGAGAAGTGGGGACCCTCTCTGGATTGGATAATTTCAAGAAGCTAGGAGCAGTTTGGCAATTGAATATCTAGTAATCCTTGTCCAGAAAGGGTAGGAATGATGTTAGGCTGGGGATGTCATTGGTAAGAAAGCAAAAATCACTCAGAGATATTTTTTTCTTCTAGTTGAATTATGGCTTTGGCATTGCTTGTTAGAAATTGTTTGCCATAGCTTGGTAGTCAGCAGGGCTGATTTTCACTTTCTCATAGACATTCAAGGCATTACTAAAAGAATAAAGGAACCAAATTAAAGGGACTTCTACTGGCTAAGTTGAGACAATTTGAGCATCAAGAAGAGAATGATAATTATGATTATAAAAGTTATGAGATCATTAAGATACTCAAATGAAAAGGTAATAAAAGCATAAAAAAGCTAACTATAATAAAAAGGTGAATATAATAGGATATATTTACTTATTTAATTTTTGATTACATAATCTTCCAATTAATGCCTGCAGACAGATATTTAATACCTAGGTGTTAAGAAATGTCAGCCATTCCAAGATTAAATAACATATGTCTGGGAAAGCAACATGTTTCAAAAGGTTAAAACCTATCTGAAAGGAAGAGACCTAAAATACCATGATGTAACAATTACACCAATTACAATTTTAATTATTGTAGAAAAAGGACTCAGTCTAATGCTCCAAGGGTTGGGTTTAAATCACAGTGTTCTACACAATCAGGGCTTTTGGCCAGCCAAGATTTCTAAAACCTGCCACTTCAGCTTGTCTGAGATAATATTCTTTTTCCTTTGTGATTGATAAAACTACTTGAGCCCTGAGAAACCTTGGTAATACATAAAAATCCCAGGAAAGAAGAAGCATAAGAATGTATGAAATGTATAAAATTCATCTTGATTTGAGTACCTTTGTAACCTGTCTGAAGTGAAAGTATAATAAAAATTATTTAAAGCATTGTTTTATTTTTTGTATTTTTGATTTTTCAGAAAATGTGAAAGAATAATTTAAATTGTTTAGGATATTTTATTAAGTACATTTTGAAATCAATTAATAAGTTTGGGGAAATCTAATTTGTTAGATTCCAAGCCCGTATTTATTAGTTATGAAAGTACTGTGAGAATACTTAGAATAGTGCTTGTTTACTCCTCCAAAAAATGTTAATGTTTTAGCAAAGTTATACAATTACCAAACTGGGCATTAAATAATAGTAATGAATATTCCTCTTTATGTACAAAAACTTCTCAGACATCAAAGAATGTACCTATACAGCAGAGGTGAGCAAGTCATAGAACTGAAAAATAAGGTGTTGGAGAATCACTCATCCATTATGGTTTCAGATATTTCCAGAACAAAGCCCCTTCTTTTGAGAGCAGCCCATCACCTGTAACCCCTGAGAACCTTGTAATTTCCTCATCTTGGCCATAAATAGGTTAGAGGAATTGATGTTTGTTTCTCTTGGCCTTTCTCTTCTGGTCACAAAATGTCTCCTGCAGGATCAGGCAGGAAGCAGGGAGAACGGGTAACTAGGAAGATTCTGCTCAGAGCTATCCATAGAAGGGTGCACATCTGGGTGAGGTCAATCAGTTAGCACCACCCCATTATGACACTCTTTCTGTGGAAATCAAACATGGTAATGATCTGAACTTTCCAATCCCAATATGGGGTCCCAAGGGACGTCCTCATTTTACAACTAAGGGATAAATTTATGGTCTCTTATGTCTCTGTGGCTAGAAAAGTAAGGGAAGTTGGGAAAACAAGAATTTATGTGGGTTATTGCCACTCTGAAAATACTCGGGCTATTTAATAAAGAAGACAACAAAAATGGATGCTGGGTGACCAATTGCAGTGTCTGCCACAGGAATGATAATCAATTTTCCAAAGCTGGCATAATCTCATAATCTTCCAATTGAGGAAAAGAAAAGTGGTTCACAGAGGGAAAACTCCCTGGACATTCTTACCCAGGTGAAGACCAGGTAAATAGAGCAGTCCATTTGGATACGGAAAGATGATATCTTTTGTGATTTTGGCTTGGCCTGTGGCAAATATAGTCATCATCTATACATTCTCAGAGACCTGGACTTTATCTCCCATCAGCAATTTCCCTCCTTTGATACTCTCACACTTCCCCTGTCTCAGATGAAGAAAATTCCTGCTGTCTAATGAGGTCTTCCTTACAGCCTGCAGTGCAGACCGCATCCATCACAGCTCTGCTACGTCCTCGGTGTGCCTGTCTCTCTTACTTGCTCTGGTTCTCCATCTGTCCTACCCTCTTACATTCAGACATTTGCACATTTCTCTTTGTAAACTGTGAAAACCCAGGCCTGACATTCAATCTACCCATACATTTTTTTTCTTTTGTTCTTTCTGTATTTAAATACTTCAATCTTGTGGCTCACATCCACGGTTTTCTTTCTCTTTCTGGCCCTACAAATTTGGAGTCTCCCATTTCACTGCTTTACTAAATCTGTTCCTTAGAGGACACCCAGAATTCTTCCTACCCAGATAGAATGGATTTTTTAAAAACTGTTATTATAACCTTCCAAGTTCCAGTTGTAACAGGTGTTCTTGACCTTGTACTCTTTCTGAAGGTCTTTATTCTTGGGTTTTCTTTCTTTCACAATAGCTTTCTTATCAGCTCCTCTTCTCTCTTCCCCAACCTGCAGTTATCCCTGGGGATTGTTTTTTTTCCATCCTCTTTTCTTCTCTCCTTAGAAAGTCACACACATATCTCTCTCAGTCTTTATTCTGTCTCAAAAGTTCCCAGTCAATATGAACCTCTAGTTCTCTTGTCCACAAAGAATAGTTCCACAATCTGAGTTGCTGTGGGAGATTTCCATTTCAAAGTCCCACAACCATTTAAAGCCAAAACATCTCTGCAAAACTATTTCCCCTTCCTATGGTTCCCATTTCTAACAGTGTGGCACAGTGTTTTTCAGCATGAAGTTTGGAATCAGACAACTAGACATTTACCTGTGACGGTTACTTGATGAGGGACTTTTGGCAAATTACTTAACCTCTCTAGGTCTCTATTTTCTTACCTGAAAAGTAAGGATACTTACCTCCGAGGGACTGGTACTTATTGTGTAGTTACTGGTTGTTTACAAATATTTAGTTCTCTCCTCCCTGGTAAATGGGATACCTGTACTACTCTGCCTCATTGAACTCAGGTTGGCCATATGACTTGGTTTGACCAATGAAATATGAGCAGATGTGACAGATGCCATTGTTCAACATAAGCTTTAAAAGCCATGAATCCCTTCCTTCTGCCACAACAACCAGCATCGTTCTCAAGGCTGGCTTCTTTGTCACTCCGGAATACAAATGATGTGGGTCAGAGTCCTACCCATCTTTGATGGATGTGTAATGTTAGTGAGAAATAAACCTTTGTTGTTTAAGTAATCTTAATTGTATGGGTTTTTTGATACTATGGCATAACTAAGTCTACACTGACTGTTACATCTCTGCACTGAGAACAAGATCGATGTGATTCTTGACCTCTTACAGCTTCTAGCTGAGTGGGGAAGACAGCACTGGAAAGTATTAGGTTATTAAGTATGAAATGTCTGCTTTTCTTAAATACTAAGTATGACAGTGGCTATCTCTGACATTTCGCTTTGACACTTCTTGTTATATTTTTATTGTGAGGGTACATCCTCAGTCTTGCAAACACATGCTTTTGCTTGTGATTATCTTTCAGAACTTTTTAGAGCAATTTTTATGAAACCATGGATAAGTCAAAAATTCGTGTTATTTTTGAATATGAGTTCTGTAATGGAACCAATGCAGTGCAAACAGCTCGAAGTATCAGTGAAGTGTTTGGGAATGATGTGGCTAATGAACACACAGTACGTTGATGATTTGAGAAGTTCTGTTCTGGTGAATTTAATCTTGAAAGTAAGCCACAAGGGTGACCTGTCACCAAGGTGGATAATGATGAGCTGAAAGCTGTAGTGGAAGCAAATCCATCTCAACCTACTTGTGAATTAGCAGCAAGGTTTGACGTTACTATTCCAACAATATTGGACCATTTGAAACAAATTGGCAAGGTAAAGAAGCTGGATAGATGGGTTTCGTATGAATTAAACAAGCGTCAGAAGAGAAATCATCTTGAAGCTTGCCTTTCTTTGCTGTCGCGACATAAAGGTGAACCATTTCCACACCATATTGTTATGTGTGATGAAAAATGAATTCTTTTTGACAATCTCTAGTGTTCAACAAAATGGTTAGATAAAGATGAAGTGCTGAAACACAGTCCAGAACTGAATATTCATCATAAAAAGCTAATGGTGTCTGTTGGTGGTCCAGCGCTGGTATTATCCATTACAGCTTCATGAAATCTGTTCAATCGATTACAGTGGATGTCTACTGCAACTAACTGAAAGAAGTGACGAGAATGTTTGTGATTAAGTAGCCAAGATTGGTCAACAGAGACAGGCCAGTCCTCTTACAAGACAATGCTTGACCACATGTCACACAAACAGTGCTGCTCAAACTACAGAAACTGGACTTGGAAACTCCCTTTCATCCACCGTATTCACCAGCCCTTGCACCAACTGACTATCACTTCTTCCAGGCTTTGGAACACTTCTTGCAAGGAAAAATATTCAATTCTCAACAAACTGTGGAAAATGCCTTCCGTGATTTCATAGCCACTCACTCTCCAGGCTTCTTTTTTTTTATTTCAGCATATTATGGATGTACAAATGTTTAGATTATGTATATTGCCCTTCTCCACCCCCCCAGTCAGAGCTTCAAGTGTGCCCATCCCCTAGATGGTGCTAATGGCATTCATTATATATGTATATACCCATCCCTTGCTCTCCCCTCCCATCTGCCCGATGCCCAATGAATGTTATTCCTATATGTGCACTTAGGTGTTGATCAGCTAAAACCAATTTGATGGTGAGTACATGTGGTGCTTATTTTTCCATTCTTGGGATACTTCATTTAGTAGAATGGGTTCCAGCTCTGTCCAGGAAAATACAAGAGGTGCTATATCACCATTGTTTCTTATAGCTGAACAGTACTCCATGGTATACATATACCACATTTTATGAATCCACTCATGTATTGATGGACACTTGGGTTGTTTTCACATCTTTGCAATTGTGAATTGTGCTGCTATAAACATTTGAGTGTGGATGTATTTTTTTATAGAATGTCTTTTGTTCTTTTGGGTAGATGCCCAGTAATGGGATTGCTGGATCAAATGGTGATCTATGTGTATCTCTTTAAGGTATCTCCATATTGTTTTCCACAGAGGTTCTACTAGTTTGCAGTCCCACCAGCAGTGTGTGAGTGTTCGTATCTCTCCGCATCCACACCAACATTTATTGTTTTGGGACTTTTTGATAAAGGCCATTCTCACTAGAGATAAATGATATCTTATTGTGGTTTTGATTTGCATTTCCCTTATAATTAGAGATGTTGAGCATTTTTTCATATGTTTGTGGGCCATTATTCTGTCTTCTTTTGAGAAGTTTTTGTTCGTGTCCTTTGCCCACTTTTTGATAGAGTTGTTTGATTTTTTCTTGTGGATTTTCCTGAGTTCTAAATAGATTCTAGTTATCAGCCCTTTATTGGATGTATAACATGCGAAAATTTTCTCCCATTCTCTAGGTTGTCTGTTTGCTCTCGTGGCGGTTTCTTTGGCTGTGCAGAAGCTTTCTCATTTGATCAGATCCCATTTATTCATTTTTGTTGTTGCTGTGATTGCCTTTGGGGTCATATTCATAAATTCTTTGCCTAGGCTAATGTCTATAAGAGTTTTTCCAACATTTTCTTTTAGAATTCTAATAGTTTCATGCCTTAGGTTTAAGTCTGTTACTCACCTTTTGTGAGAGGTGAACGGTGTGGATCCTGTGTCAGTCTTCTACATGTGGCTATCCAGTTTTCCCAGCACCATTTATTGAATAAGGATTCTTTTCCCCAGTGTATATTTTTGCCTGCTTTGTAAAAGATTAGATGGGTATATGAGGATGGTTTTATATCTGGGTTCTCAGTTCTGTTCCACTGGTCTATGTCCCTGTTCTTGTGCCAGTACCAAGCTGTTTTAATTATTATGACCTTGTACTATAGTTTGAAGTCTGGTAAATTGATGCCTCCTGTTTTGTTCGTATTGCCTATGATTGCTTTTGCTATATGGGATCTTCTCTGGTTCCATACGAAGTGTAAAATTATTTTTTCTATATCTGTGAAAAATGATGTTGGTATTTTAATAAGGATTGCATTGAATCTGTAGATCACTGTGGGTAGTACAGACATTTTAACAAGGTTGATTCTGCCAACCCACGAGCATGGTATGGTTTTTCACCTGTTTACAACCTCTGCTATTTCCTTTCTCAGTGTTTCATAGTTCTCCCTGTAGCAGTCTTTTACCTCCTTAGTTAAATATATTCCTAGGCACTTTATTTTCTTTGTTGCTATTATGAAGGGTATTGAGTTTTTGGTTTGGTTCTCAGTTTGACTGTTATTGGTGTATATGAATGCCTCTCATTTGTGTGTATTGATTTTGTATCTCCAGGCCTCTTTACTGCTGCCATAAACAAACTACAGTTAAGATGGCAAAACTGTGTTGATAGTTTAGGCACATACTTTGATTAATTGTACTGCTTCTTTTTTGAGATATAATAAAGTACACTTTTGATTTGAAATGAGACATTTCATGTTTAATGACCTAAATGATTACAGAAAGCTTTTCTATGGTAGCACTTGTTATGTACTTACAATTTAGCATTTATACTGTCAAACGCTATTTGTTCTGTGACAAAGCTTCCCTTTTATCTCACCTAAGTATTTTCAGTTACCATTTAAAACCTTTGTTTTATTTAAGTGGCTCTGAAGCAGAGGCATACATTGGAATTACCTGTATGGCTTGTTAAAACACAGATTGCT
>NW_012145856.1:3044957-3045253 GCF_000956105.1 Propithecus coquereli
CTTCAATCCATTTTGAGTTGATTTTTGTACATGGTGTGAGATAAAGGTCTAATTTCATTCTTCTGTATGTGGATATCCAATTTTCCCAACACCATTTATCAAAGAGATTGTCCTTTCCCCATTGTGTGTTCTTGGTGTCTTTGTCAAAAATCAGTTGACAATAAATGCGAAATATAACAAGTGTCGGCAAGGATGTGGAGAAAGGGGACCCTTGGTACATTGTTAGGGGGAATGTAAATTAGTGTAGCCATTATGGAAAGCAGTATTGAGGTTCCTCAAAAAATTAAAAATAGAAC
>NW_012145856.1:3047499-3056700 GCF_000956105.1 Propithecus coquereli
TACAATTGCCCAATTTTACCTGGATAGTAAAATGGCAGCATCAGGGCTCAAACTCCTGCCCTGATTCTGTGGAGTTAACTACTGTGAATGTGTACCAAACTCAGGGTAGGCTTACGATTAAACTTGAAATCCTTCCCTTCCTTCTAGGCATTTTCAAACTTCCCATCTGTGTCAAAAGCACCCAGAATAGGATCATGAGGCAACAGAATGAACCAGAACAGGGGTTGTAGAAAGAATAACTCTAGGTAGGTTTGTCTCCAAAATTAACTCTTGTTTTTTATTTTAAAACAAAATGGGAAATTTTCATCTTCAGGCTCTTGGCTGTCAATCCCAGACTCATACTCTTACTTTGATTCCTTTCTGATGTTTTGCATTAAGGCCAGAACCTTCACATCTTTGCCTAATTACTCAGTAACATATTTCAGTGCTAGATAGAAGTGAATACCCTCAGTCTGTGATGGTGTAAGGTCCTGGCTTAGGGAGATATGTTTCCTCAATGACAGTACCTTTCTTCAAACAATATTTTGCATGGTACCCTAATATGTATACAAGGCATACTAGTGGCACTATTGAAGTCGGGCCTCCCCTTGCCAACACATCCCTCCAGTCCAGTGGCTCTAAGGAATTGGAGGAGCACCAGGTCCTGAAGGTCAAACCTCTCCAGAGCATCAACCTCCAGCCTTCCTTTGGCTGGGATCACTGACTACTCATTAAGCTGACTTTCAACCAGTCTTCCTGCTTTCAGCACTACCTTTTCCTTCTCTTTCAGAATGATCTGGTGCTACCAATTCCTGTTCCTTTTGGGGTTCTTCAGTGTAAATGAGTTTGCCTCTTCCTTTCCCCACTACCAGGTTTCAGTATTCTTGGGTCTATTGAGTTGGTTTCTGTATTTTTATCTGCTTCTCAGCTTTTATGTGGATGTATGTACATATGTATGTATTGTATGTATATGGTTGCTCCTCCCATTATTTTGTGGGGTACTGCCTTTAAAAATTCACTTGCGGTCATCTTAATAGTGTTTTGAGAGGGGCGGAGGGGCTTCTTTAAGCAGAAGCCATCACAGACTCTTCAAATCTTGCCTCTCCACCTCTTCCTTCTAGTCTCTGCTTCTGCAACACCTTTTGGGCATGTGTGGGTGATTGGTTGTCTATTCTCCCATGAAGACAACTTCTATTTCCTATTTTTAAAGAAGCTATTTTCTACACTGATATGTTCCAAGTTTCTTAATAATTTCTTCTCATTTACTTATTCTTTCTTACTAAGATTACTTTGTTTCAGTGATTATGGTTTAAGCTGTAGTATATCTAATTGGTTCTTTTAAAAATCTTCATCTGTTTTTGATTCATAAGTACTTGTTTTTGTTACATAATTTATTTTTCTTGGTATGTGGATATTAGTCATTCCTTTATCTCATTGAAGATTTATGCTATTTTAAAGTCATCTTTTACAGAAGAATGCATTATTATTCATAATCTCATAAAAGTGAATTCTGTCATTTGTTTAGTTTTCTGGTTATCTTTTTTGGCATTAGTTTTGCTTACCTGCTTTGGGATTTTAGTCTGTGAGCTGAGGTGGGTGGGTAGATGTTTGTGTGTATGACCTTGCTCTTGTTGCACTCATCCTTACGGCTTCCTCCACCTTCTCAAAGGGCCCCGCAGGTCAGAGCCAGGGTTGTGTTGATGGCCTAGAGCTCTCCTATAAGGATGTTGCAGGTCCAGATCTGATTTCTGAGTTCACAAGTGGCTGTCTCTGCTTCTTCTTGCCTTCACACGCAGCAGCATGTTGCAGCCATGGCCCCAGCACCGGTCACAGCCTTGTTGTCCCTCTAGGTAACATGGGGAGAGGCCAGCCAGTTTTACTCCAAGGGCTTGGCTTTTGTCTACCAACATCTTTGGGGACCCAAGCCCAATATACCTATGGCTTCAGCTCTTCAGCTGTTTTCGTGTTGTGCTCTAATTGTTCTGTGTGTGTCAATCTCATTTCCTCAATAGTGTAAGCCCTGTCTATGTTATAGTGTTTGTGAGTCAGGTTAACACTTGTACACTGTTTTTGGTGTAGATGAAGGTTCTGCATGAAATCATAGTTCCATCTTGTCCCAAAATCAAATCTTTTAGATTTTTTAGCATGAAAATATGCAAGACATACCTTCCTTTTGCTAATATTCCCACTTTCTAGCATAACTTCTGTTAATCGCTGAATAGTTGATTAACAAAGCTTATGTTTCTTTACCATATACCCCTTTTTAAATCTTTCTAGGAATAAGGTTTAAAGGAAATAGGGAGTTAAGGGGGAAGGAAATTGTTCTGCTGAAAAAGTGTTTTTCAGGTCAGCAAGATTAGTTAACATTGATATTATTTCTAAAGTTAAGCTTATGCAATTTGAAATCTTTAGTGTTTTTTAGTCTTTAGTTCTCCAGGTCTTTTGGTGTTTAGTTCTTGGACTTTAGATGTTCCTCCTCCATGAAGGCTTTTCTCACTGCTTGGACCATCTCCTCCTATGTTTTCCCCTACTGAAAACACATTTAGGGTTTGTTCATTATAGTGTCTCTTAATTATACACTTTTTTAGAGAGTGCAAGTTTGAGCCGAGATCATTCTGTGTGTTTCAGTCTTCCCTCTTCAATTGTGCAAGCCCTATGAGGGCAGACTGTGTCTTTTCCTACTTTTATGAACACATTGTGATGGTTTATACAAGTGTTCAATGAGTACAGATTTATTTTTTTGGAGACGTATAGAATGGTTCCAGCCAGCATTGCTACCAAAGCTATGCTAGTTTTGACACAACTCTCAAGTTTATACGTCCAAGACCAGAATTGATCTTATAGTGTGGTCTATTTCATGTCTCCAGTGCCATAGAGTGTTAGCTTATCAGACAACTATCTGACTGGAAGAGATGTTGGGGATGTATGATCCAGTGATTTTCAAATGTTTTCTTATCCAGGGAGTCCTGCTTTCAAAAATCTTAATGTGGGCTGGGCATGGTGTCTCACACCTATAATCCTAGTACTCTGGGAGGCTGAGGCAGGAGGATCTCTTGAGCTCAGGAGTTGGAGACCAGCCTGAGCAAGAGCAAGATCCTGTCTCTACAAAAGATAGAAAAATTAGCTGAGTGTGGTGGTATACACTGCTTGGGAGGCTGAGGCAGGAGGATTGCTTGAACCCAGGAGTTCCAGGTTGCAATGAGCTATGATGTTGCTACTGCACTTTAGCTGGGGTGACAGCGAGACTCTTAACAACAAAAAAAGTCTTGATATGAAATAGATAAAAGACAGTGGTAGATCTGTTCTTGTTACATGGGACCTGGGGGAGAGACTCAGATACCCCTTTGCCCTCATGGCCTTACAATTCTCTCTACCTTTCTGGATGCTACCCAAAGTGTCACTGGGAAATACACAACCTACAAAACATATGTGAAAATCTGTGACCCAGTCCAAACTTCTCATTTGTACAAACTGAGGCCCAAGGAGGAGAGGTATTTTGTCCAATGTCTCATGGCTGGCAAAGGCAGATTCAGGATGTACTCTTTACCCAACTCCCCTCCTTCCATGGTGCCTTTTTCACCCTATCATGGAGACCTCAGAGAGGTAGAACAAAATGAAAATTTAAATTGGACTGTTAGCCAAAGTTTTGCTGAGTGCCCTTCCTTTTTATCCCATACCTTCAGACTCCCCCTCCTGTGCTGAGCCCCAAACAGCAGAGCCTGCTCATCCAGCTGCCAAACCCACTGGCTTAGTCCTTTGGGGCAGACTCCTCCTATAGACACATGAGAAGGCCTGGACTTCATTTGGCCTTCTAGAGAGTGATCCATTGAATGTACACCAAAGAGTAGCCATGTAACTTAGTCCATCTGTTCCTTCTAGCTGCCATTAAGCCTCTGACCCATCCATAATACCCTAGCCCAGGAGTCTTTGCTAAGAGCACAACTGAGCAGAGAGAGTCTGGGTTTGGGGGGATTCAGATACAGGGTGAGGAGGTGAGAAAGTATAGAAAGGCATTAAGTTAAATGACCTACTTGGTTCAATAAAAGATTCTGGGAATTTCCCTATGGATTTTTTTTTGAAGTTGAATATACTAATATTTCATCAGAAAGTCAAAGACTCAAAATTCTTGACAGATTCAGGAATTTTTAAACATATATTCATAGAAAAATCAATAATTGAATTTCTTAAAAGAAGTTAACAATCTTCAGGATTCATAAGAAAGCAGAGCTTTCACACATAATTCAGCTAGATTAATTCACATATTTAGACTGCATTGCTGTCTAAAAGGTACTTTTAAAGTTAGCATCTCATTGAATTTTCACATCACCAAGAAAGTATTACTAGAACTATTTTATAGATGAATAAATTAAGGCTGGGAGAAGCAGATAAATAACTTGCCCAAAGTCACACAATTCCAAGTGGTAGAATCAAGCCCTGAATCCAGATACTTCTGCCTCCAAATTTCATATTCTTTTATGCCCTTTAAAAGGCAAAATACTGGACAGGACAGACCATAGATCTGAGCCAGTTCGGTAGTTTTTATGCACAGTGATGCCTCATTAATCTCATATTACTGGGGAATGAGCTGTTCTACATAAGTGAATATTTCATGTAATGGAAGCTTTAAGCATTAAAGCTTAACATAAAACTTAACCATTTTGAAGGGAATCTTTCTGGCTTGCGTTAGATATTGTTCTTCTGTAGGTGTCCTCCTGTGCCAGCCCCATTTTCTCTGTCTCCAATGTTGTCTGCCATCTGCAGACGCGACCCCGCCCAGGATCGTGGCCAATGAAATCGTGGCCCCCGGTGCGCACCCGTAGTCCCTACCGCGGAAATTGGAATCAGGGTTTGTGGCTCCAGTTGCTTATTGAAATGTGGCTGGATTTAAGCCCCTACGTGCCTTCGGGCTCACTGAGCTGTGGCTCCCCAGTCTCATACCATCGCGTGCCCGGATGGCAGATGTTATTGGCCTTTTTTGTGAGCGCCTGCTGCTCAGTGATGCCGTTAGAGACTTCAGAGACTGATGGGCTGGGCTGGCTGCCCTCTAGCAGAACTGGAGGCCTAACCATGTTCTGAAAATAGAGCCCTGCTTCACATTCTGGATATTTTTGAGCTCCTGAATTAAAGACTTGTGCCCATACCTGATATCAAGAAGCACAGACCTCAGATATTTCCACTGCATCTTGCCCCATCCTTTTGGTCATGATCTCCTAGGACTTTGATGATGGCTCAGGCTACTCTTGGCTTTGTTGGTCTGGTCAGGTTTTCTTAGTCCTCACACTAAGGTCATTCTAACTTGATGACTCTTTAGGTGAGAACTTCCAGCATAACCACTGGTTTGGGTCAGCCTCTTTCTCATATCTGTCGTCATTTTTAAAGTCATTTAAAATTTCTACCAAAGTAATATTTTTATCAAAATCAAACAAAATTAGAAGGCTGTTAAAGAAAAACCAAAACCAAAACCCAAAACCAGAAACAGCAGTCTTCTGCTCCACTCCTCCCTAAACTTTTTTGAATCGAATGCTAGTTCTTGATTTATGAAATTTCATCATTTTTTCACTTTTTATTGGCTTCTTATTATGGAGATCATGATTCCCCTTCCTTATATAATCCAACATCCTTGTTTCCCTCCCTGTTTTCCAAATAAAATTATATCACATTTTTTAGTTAAAACAATGTAAAATGTTTGCCTAATTTTCCACCTAACATTTTGTGCTTACATTTCCTTTCTTGTTCAAAATATTTTGCTTTCTGGAGTTAATAATTGCCTTGATTTTCCGCACCTGCTTATTTGTCTGTGTTTCTATCACTAATTATTTTCAAATTCCTCAACCCCCAATGACTAATATTCCCCACCCACGCAAAGGCATCGGCTTTTCATCGAGCTTGGAGATGTTGCTCTAGCAATCCTCTCTCCTCTTGCTCCCGCCTGGCCAGGCTGTGCTCTGGGCATGCTACACAGCTGTCCCCTGGCCCTTCCTTGTGCCTCTCTTTCAGGATTTATCTCCTATTTCCTGCTTCCTTACCTCTTTCTCTTCTCTGATTTATACCCTTATTTCAGTAGAGCACCTCCTTCAGTAGCTTCTTGAGAAAGCATGGATGAGGAATATTGTTTGAGACCCTGAAAATCTTAATATGTATTATTCTCTCTTCACACTTAATTGATAATTTGGCAGAATATAGAATCCTGGGTTGCAAGTTTTCATTCCAAATTTTTAGCTGTTGCTGCATTGACTTCCTGCTTTGGGTGTGTGGTTGAGAACTCTGATGACATTCATATTTCCAATCTTTTTCATGAGAACTAGTTATTTGTGACTTCAGAATTTTAGTATCTTTTCTTTATCTCCAATGTTCTAAAAATTTACAGTAGTGTAACATGGTGTGGGCAATCTCTTTATTCATTGTGCTATACATTCAATAGACTCTTTTGGTCTGAAAACTCATGTCTTTCAGTTATGAGAAATTTTTTGTATATCAATATTTTGATAATTCCTTCCTTTTTTTTTAACCTTATTCTCTTCTTTTTGAAACTCTGTTACTCAGTGGCTAGACTTCTTGAACCAACTGATACTCAAATTTCCTTTTACCTACTATTGTTTTATCTTTTGGTTCTGAGAGATTCTCTTAACTTCATAGTCTAAACTTTCTATTGAATATTTTTCTGTTGAATCTTTTATTCCAAGTACCATATTTTCAAATTTTAAGAGTTTTAATTTGTTTTCTGTTCCTTAAGAAATACGGCATCCTGTTCTTTTGCAGTGGATGAGTATTTTTTCTCTCTCTCAAGATATTGGTTACAAATATTTAAAGTTTTCTTCCCTCTTCACTATTTTTTTTCCCTCCGGTTCCTTTGGTAAATTGGTTTGGGCCTGGGTTTTCCTATTGGAGGCTTCCTTTTAGTATTTTTTTGTCTGTTCATGCCTGAGAATATTATATTACAGCTGATTGGCCACTCTTTTGGAGGAGAGGCGGAGCTTGTCAATTACAGTGTGGCTAGATGGGGGTCTAGGTGTTTGTGGGAGAACCCTGAGTCATGGTTTCTAGAGATCTACTCTTTGGGTCTATTCCCTTTGCCCAGATTTAGAATCCTCCAGTTTCCTGCCTGGGAGGGTGGTGATGGGAGCGGTATGTCCCTGAGATGTCCGTGCCAGTGTTCTTAGAGTCCAGAGAGACAAGGGCATTTGGAGCCTCACTGTTCTGTGTGTAGACTTTCATTGACACCCTAGTTTTTAGATGTTTGCTCTCCCTACCATCTGCTGTGATTCTAGGGCTAGACCTTCTCTGGATCCCTTTCTTTGTGAAATAAATCTCCAGTTTACTACCAAGTTGGGAGAAGGAACTTGAGAATTTTACCACTCTTTTATCAGATTTTAAACAAATCCTCCTGAAGCAGCCCAGCGCTTCACGCTTCTTGAGTGGTTACCTCTGATTTCAGAGTCTTTCCAGAAGTCTGAGCCTGACCTGGTGGCTTCTCATTGGATCTATTCTCCAGGCCAGGACTGTTCAGCTTTATCAGCTCTGATAATTTTGTTTGATATTTTCTTATCTACATATTTTGGCTGGCATTTCTTATCCACTGTGGATCCTTTTCCCTTTCTTGTTCCTTGTAGAGATCATACACAAACACACCCACAGACGTACCACTTTCCTCGCATTTTTAGTAAAGTATTTGGAGGGAGCAGAGACAAACACATGTCCAATCTACCATATTTAACCAGAAGTAATCATCTGCCATCTTAATGAGAGCGTATTGAGCATAATTTAAATTTTCCTTGCTGAGTCTTGGCCACCCACATGAATATTCATTGCAGCGTGTGAAACAATCTTTAGGAGGCTTGCCTCATCACTATACTTAAAAAATGGTATCTGCTTTTTGTATTAATTACTTCATTCATTCATTCATTTGCTGCACATTTATTATGTGCCTGATGCTAGGTATACAGCAGTGAACCAGGCAAAATCCCTGCCCTCTTGAAGTTTTATATCTGTTTTTTCCTTTGGGCTTTCACTTATTATTGTCAGTATTCTTGACTTTTTTTCCTTAAATTTGCCCCTTCTAATGTATTGTGGGCCTAGTGAATAAGGAAATCAAGTTTATTAGCCCGGTGTAATGAAGAAAGAATAACCTGACTTTGAATATGGGCCTACAAGGTTCTGGGAGATTTAAAATGCATGGACTTTGTAATATTAACTCATGATTTTTGTGGATCTTTTATTGCTTTCCTTTTTTTGGTGCCCTACTTTTGATTCATGGTTATATTTTTGATAGTTAAAATAGTCAGAAAAAGGACTTCTAAGTGTAGGAGTTGTTTAGGATCAAAGGATTTTAGAGCTGGAAGAGACCTTCAAGGGCACACAATAAATTCTTTTCATTTTACAGTTGCAGTAGTTCATGCCTAAAGAGGTGAAAATAATTGCTCAAGGTCACACAGCTAGTGATTGGCTGATCCAAGGCTGGAACCCAGATCCCTGGGGCTTTGTGCTAAAAAATGCTTCGGTTTATACCTTAAGAAGCATGCATGGAAAAATTAGCAGCTGGTTCAGATGATGGGAAATTACAGCAGAGATGAGGCCACCTTTTCTGAAGGGAGAGGGTTTCATTAGGATACCAGGGCATCTGCAGCTTGAGACAACCTAAGATTGGAACAGGAAAGCCTTTAATATCTGCACCCGTCTTATGTGTAATGTAATTGCATTTTCACTTCTACTTAACGGGAAAAAGAGCTTGAATTTACAGTGTATATGATCTTTACGTGTTTTCTGCTGATCACTACTTAACAAGGTATTCCACAGGAGAGGTTTGTTAGTTTTAATAGCCCTTAAATTACTTATGGCAATTACCTGCATCACTTTCAAGTCCATGGAGGTTATTTAAATACTCTCATGGCAACAGTAAAGAAATATAAAAATAGGTAAAGATGAAATTATGCCCACTCCCTGAAGGCATTTGCTTGGCATGTATTTGAATTGCTTTTATATGGGGGGATACGTTTAGTTCAAGAAAAATATCCTAACTCTGAGGCTTAATCAATCTCAAAGCAGATGTAGCTCATCTTAAAAATTCTTTTAACATCCCACTAGGTTTATTCCAATGCTATCTTCATAAAGGTAATTGGAAAATATTTTGGTTGAGATTTAATAAGCATTTTTTTGAGCCTCAAACATATGTCAGCAGGTACCAGGTAATGTCACGTACACTATTTCATTTGATACTCAAAGAAC
>NW_012145856.1:3056775-3058480 GCF_000956105.1 Propithecus coquereli
GGAAATTGGAATCAGGGTTTGTGGCTCCAGTTGCTTATTGAAATGTGGCTGGATTTAAGCCCCTACGTGCCTTCGGGCTCACTGAGCTGTGGCTCCCCAGTCTCATACCATCGCGTGCCCGGATGGCAGATGTTATTGGCCTTTTTTGTGAGCGCCTGCTGCTCAGTGATGCCGTTAGAGACTTCAGAGACTGATGGGCTGGGCTGGCTGCCCTCTAGCAGAACTGGAGGCCTAACCATGTTCTGAAAATAGAGCCCTGCTTCACATTCTGGATATTTTTGAGCTCCTGAATTAAAGACTTGTGCCCATACCTGATATCAAGAAGCACAGACCTCAGATATTTCCACTGCATCTTGCCCCATCCTTTTGGTCATGATCTCCTAGGACTTTGATGATGGCTCAGGCTACTCTTGGCTTTGTTGGTCTGGTCAGGTTTTCTTAGTCCTCACACTAAGGTCATTCTAACTTGATGACTCTTTAGGTGAGAACTTCCAGCATAACCACTGGTTTGGGTCAGCCTCTTTCTCATATCTGTCGTCATTTTTAAAGTCATTTAAAATTTCTACCAAAGTAATATTTTTATCAAAATCAAACAAAATTAGAAGGCTGTTAAAGAAAAACCAAAACCAAAACCCAAAACCAGAAACAGCAGTCTTCTGCTCCACTCCTCCCTAAACTTTTTTGAATCGAATGCTAGTTCTTGATTTATGAAATTTCATCATTTTTTCACTTTTTATTGGCTTCTTATTATGGAGATCATGATTCCCCTTCCTTATATAATCCAACATCCTTGTTTCCCTCCCTGTTTTCCAAATAAAATTATATCACATTTTTTAGTTAAAACAATGTAAAATGTTTGCCTAATTTTCCACCTAACATTTTGTGCTTACATTTCCTTTCTTGTTCAAAATATTTTGCTTTCTGGAGTTAATAATTGCCTTGATTTTCTGCACCTGCTTATTTGTCTGTGTTTCTATCACTAATTATTTTCAAATTCCTCAACCCCAATGACTAATATTCCCCACCCACGCAAAGGCATCGGCTTTTCATCGAGCTTGGAGATGTTGCTCTAGCAATCCTCTCTCCTCTTGCTCCCGCCTGGCCAGGCTGTGCTCTGGGCATGCTACACAGCTGTCCCCTGGCCCTTCCTTGTGCCTCTCTTTCAGGATTTATCTCCTATTTCCTGCTTCCTTACCTCTTTCTCTTCTCTGATTTATACCCTTATTTCAGTAGAGCACCTCCTTCAGTAGCTTCTTGAGAAAGCATGGATGAGGAATATTGTTTGAGACCCTGAAAATCTTAATATGTATTATTCTCTCTTCACACTTAATTGATAATTTGGCAGAATATAGAATCCTGGGTTGCAAGTTTTCATTCCAAATTTTTAGCTGTTGCTGCATTGACTTCCTGCTTTGGGTGTGTGGTTGAGAACTCTGATGACATTCATATTTCCAATCTTTTTCATGAGAACTAGTTATTTGTGACTTCAGAATTTTAGTATCTTTTCTTTATCTCCAATGTTCTAAAAATTTACAGTAGTGTAACATGGTGTGGGCAATCTCTTTATTCATTGTGCTATACATTCAATAGACTCTTTTGGTCTGAAAACTCATGTCTTTCAGTTATGAGAAATTTTTTGTATATCAATATTTTGATAATTCCTTCCTTTTTTTTTTTAACCTTATTCTCTTCTTTTTGAAACTCT
>NW_012145856.1:3065862-3071894 GCF_000956105.1 Propithecus coquereli
AAAATGTAGCTAGTAGGAAATTCAAAATTACATGTGTGGCTAGCATTATATTCTATTGGGTGGTGCCCCATTGCCGGTGTGGGAGCAGGTGAAACCAGAGTCAGGGAAGGCTTCAAAGGGGCCGAAGGGGCGATACGAGTTTTCCAGGCAAAGGAGAGGATTCTCTACGGATTTAGTGACCAGGAAAGTAGGCGAGTTGAAATTAAAAGAAATTAACAGAACTGTTACTTTTTTGTTACTAGCGACCACATCACCACTGAGGAAGACAGGAAGCTTCATAATGTGTCCAGCCAGAGAACCAGTGTCTGTCTCCTCCTGCAGTTATATTATTAATCCAGTCCCGCTTGGTTGATGCAGTGTGGGGCTTTCTGAAGAATCTCCCTGCCTTTCCTTCAGTCCCCTTGAATTGGAGACCTTGCTTCTACCTGCAGGCTGCTGTTTGCAAGGATGAAATAAAATTCATTTCCAGCTCCAGATGAAGGGTTAAGGCTAGTTCAAGGTTTGTTTGTGATGTGCCGTTTTCCTTGCTAAGTGGTGACTTAAAATCAATTATAATCAAATGAGAAGAGGGAAAACTTGCTGATTCCTGAGACTTTGGGGAAGGGAGAGGTTAGGACTTTTCTCTCTCTCATTTTTGTCCTTTAGATAAAAGCGGGCACTTGAGAGCACAAGTTAATCATGTGATTGATGTGAGATGTGGCACACTGGTACCACATGGACATCTTCTACCCCAAATCCAGAACAATGAGGACTGCGGGATCCTTAGATGGGAGAGGAAGCTGTTCTCGCAGCAACTGCCCTCCTTGTTGCCCAGGGGTGCTTTCATCTGTCTTGTGTTTTAGAAAACACAGGGTCCTACTGGGAGACCCCAGAGCTACAAAGGAGGAAAGGATGAGACAGGAGCTAGACATCCAGGTAACATCCAATGGATGTTCTCCAGATTCATCTTTCAACTGCAGAGAAAGATCCTCTTGGGGAGGATAAGTTGAGACTTTACCTGTAGACTCAGAGCTGGCTCTGGACAAAAGGTGGAATTTATTCAGTAAATATTTATCAATTATTTCTCCATGCCAGGCACTGCTTAGGGTGTGAGGACAGGAAGGGAAACACCATAGTCCTGTGTGATAGGTATTTTTCTCCCTAGTTTATAGATGATAAAACTGAGGTTAAATATCGTGGTGAACCACAAAGAAAGTAATGATAAGTATGTAAGATGATGTATATGCTAATCAGCTTGATTTAATCATTCCACAGTGTATATGTGCATAGCATCACAGTGCACCCTCTAAATGTATATAATTATTAGTTGTCAATGAAAAATAAAAAATAAAATAAGTGCCTTTCTTCATTCGGTCTTAAAACGTAGGCCACTGGCCAAGGGTTTATGGTTGTATCCTCTGGAAAGCCCTAGAGGTTTCCAAAAGAAAAGAGCTGCCCTAGGCTTGCTCTTTCCATCCCCACTCTATTGAAATCCCAGGGTAAGCATATCTTAGGCCCCAGAGAGGCAGCCCAGATGGGCTGTAGTCACCTCCTTCCCTGTCACTATGCTATTGAGGGGTAAGGGATGGGGAGAGGCAGCCGGAGCCAGCTCTAAGCCCCCAGGGTATGTTTTGAGGGGTCGGGGTCCAGTCTTGAGTAAGCATGCTGAGCAAATCTTGCCAAGCATCTGCCTCTCACAGGGCGCAGGCAGCTTCAGGTGAAGCAAGGGAAAACAGGTGACAACAGCATTTGCTTTATTTTATTCTTCTCTCTCCTGTGACTTGGTGTCTCAGAGGCTGATATTAAGTAAAAATTTCCTCTGATTTATCATATAATGCACCATAATCCCTGTCTCCCCCCAAACCAAACAGAGCAGCCGAGAGTCCACATGTCTTCTGAGCTCTTCTGAATCCGACCCTGCAAAGCCAGTTTTGAATACCCAATTGTGAAAACATCAGACTTATAGGTGGAATAAGTTTATACCATTTTGGCTGATAAATATTTATCAAGTGTGTGAGGCGTTTTTGTCGAAACCTTCTGGCAGTCTCTCTTTACTCCTCAGACGTGCCCGGGTTTAATGTCTGGAGACCTAAACGCTGTGTCAAAGGCAGGCGTGAAAGAAAGGAGGGATTCAACCTGTCATAGCACCAAAGAGAGAAGACAGCTGAGGAAGACTTTAGACATCTTCCACCCAGCCCCTTGTTGGACAGATGTGGAAACTGAGGCCGGGGAGGGGAGGAGGCAGAGTGACCTAGCGTGTGGCAGGTGGGGCCCAGCTGGGTTCCTGACAGCCAGTCCACGCTCTCAGGGACAGAGCAGCGAGGGCTGCCTTCCAAGAGGTTCTGCCAGTTAGGAAGCAGAGAACACAAAAATCCTGTGGTTCCTTCATCAGTCCTTTTTCCAAGCTAAAAAACTATGCTGCTGAGAGGAGCTCACACAGCCCTGGGTGGAGATTTGGCATTCGGCTCCTCACTCTCCTCTGGAGAGGTTTTGTTATCTCAGACAAGGCTTTGAATGTCTCCGTACCTCCCTCTCCCTGTCGGTGAGTGAGGGGCCTATTAGACTTGCTGGATTAATCAGGCAAGGTGTGGAGAGATGTCAAGAGACCCCCTGGAGAATCCAAATCAATACCAGGCGTGAAAACAAAGCTGGCTTTGAAGCCCCCCAAGTTCACAAAGGAAAATTTCTTTGCTACTAAGGCAAGTTAGAGCAATACAAAAATGGTTAGAACTGGTTCCGGATCTTTTCCCCCCACCTCAGATAGCTTTGGCATTGAGAAGAGATTTCCCTTCTCGGCATATTTGGATCTATGTGAGGAGGAAAATAGTTATGAAGTGAGCAAGGCTGCCTTGTGTTGGTTGATAGTCTATAAAGCTTCCGCTCACCTCTGAGGGTCGGGTCTCGTTCTGGAACTTCTCTCCTCTCACCCAGACTTATGTGCACCATGTTCACCCACTCCCTTACTTCTCGTTTCCTCAAGGGCTTGCTCATAAATGGTTGAAGTTAGTGAAGCAGCCAGATGCTTTTCAAGTTTATATTTTTGGATATAAGTACTTTGCCTAGGAGAGAGACTAATGCTCTGTGATTTTGGACAAGCCATGTAATATCTTGGGGCTTGCATTTTCTCATCAGTGAATAAGTGATATTTGCTCTACCATCCCAAGAGGATCATTACAAGATAAAAAGCCCACATGAATTAATGAATTTAAAAGAGCTTTGTCAAACTGTAGCGTGCTTTATAAAATATGAGGTAGCACGACTAAAGGCCTTAGTTTAAAGAAGCAAATTTTCAGGGCTCATGTCTGATTAAGGGCAGACAGTTGTTGACAGATAAGCCCCAGCACCCAGATTCACCATGTAGACCCTGAATTTCTCTGCCTGTGCCTAAATCTTGCCCTGCTCCTTTGTTTAATCCCTCCCTTGTCTTGCTTTCTTTTTCTAGAGAGGAGAGCGGGTGTGCCCCTGGTGACCTAACCTTTTCATGCATCCTAGAGATGGAGCCATGGGGAAGCAAATCTTAAATGAGCTGCTACAGAAGCAGAATGAATGGCAGCCACTGAGAAGAATCAGAGGCTTTGCCTTTTGTTCCTTTCAGGGGCCCATGTGAGCACTGGATTGGACTGTCTAGGGAGGAGACACTGAGTGGAACTTCTCCTGTTGCCCAAAATTAATGCCTAGGGGCCCCCAAATCAGGATGAAAAGGCACCAAATAACCCACGTTCTAAAGAGAGAAGCCAGAAAATGCACCCTGCTCCCAGCCTGGCCTTCCTGATCCATGGTTGCTGTCCCAGGCATCGGTTCCTGGCTCCTCCCTCAGGCCCAGTGGAGTGGGCAGAGGGGCTCCAAGTACATCCCTTGTGAAGATGTCAGGCACCTGCCAAAGGAGGCAGACAGCATTTCATTCCCTAGGGAGTGCTCCTTGCTGACCTGTCCTGGGCCTTGTTTACGGGGAATGAGAGTAGGTACCGTGGAAGTAGTCTGCATTCATATGGTTTGCTGCTCTCCAATGGGGAGGGATAAAGTGTTGGAAAAAAAAGCATAATGTGCATTTGCACCCCTCATTGAACTGTGGTTCAGCCCCTCCCCAGCAAACCACTTATACCAGGGAAAGGGAGTAGTGGGAATAAAAGACAAGAGCAACTCAAGTATTCATTTCACTGCCCTGGTCTTTGTGCCCTGCTTCTTCCCCTGCTAAAGCACTGGGTTTCCATCCCAAAGACTGGCTATGATGAGCAGTCTATTAGAAATGGGGCTGATGGTTTCAACATGGGACTATTGGGGTCCCAATAATAGCCTTGCCCCTGACATGACTTTGGCTGCTTCAGTAGCATGATGTATCTGAAGGGTTAAGCTCTAAGGTCCCAGGAGTCCTCAGAAATGTCAACAAGCAGGTGTCCTGGGGTTCTGCTCAGAATGGAGCTGGCCACGCTGTGTGTAAGGTGAGCAGGAGCTTTCAGACTCCTGACAAGATCAGGGGCCAGGTAGTTCTCTTGGTCTCCTGGTCCTGATCCAAGCTCCTTTATTTCGTTTTTTTGCCCTCAGGATTTGCATTGCCCTGGTTGGGAACCCTTCCCCATGGTGTCCTCATACCCACGGGGCAGCCTGTGTGGGCACCACATCTGGCTCTTCTGCTTATGCTCCGTTAATGGGTTGCAGCCCTGGAAGCGCCACCTTGACAAGGTTAGCCTGTAAGGTGTAAGGTGAGTGAGGACCACAAGGTGGCAGCAGAGGACTAGCCTGGTTGGAGGCCTCCTGCTAGTGGAGCTGGGAGGCTCCGTGGGGGTGGGGAGATGGAGTTTCCTTACCACGGGGCAGGCTGGAGAAAAAGAGTGAGCCAATATTTTAGAGGACGGGAGATCAATACTAACAGGTGCAGAAAGATTCCAGGAGGGTGTTGAGGTGGGACTTGAATAGAAAGAAGAATAATCATGTGTTAAATGTTTATAATGAACTAGGCAATGTGCTTAGCACTTATACATTGTATGATCCATTTCTTGGAACAACCTAGTAATTATTTCTGTTCCACTTGTGAGGAAATAGGGGCTCAGATTAATTAAGTTGCTGGCCCAAGTTCATACAGCTATTAACTGATGGAGCTAAGAATAAAAACCAGGTCTGACTGACTTTAGAGTCTGAGTTATGAACCTCTTTGTTAAACAATGCAAGTGTCAGCATAGACTAGTGGTTCTCAAAGTCGGTCCTGGGACCCCGGTTTTGGCATCACCTGGTGTCTTGTTAAAATGCAAGTTCTCAGGCCTTGCCCCAGACTTCCTAAGTCAGAAATCCTGAGGTGGGGCTGAGCAATCTATATTTTTAAAAACTTTGTGTAGGATTCTGATGCTGCTCAATTTGGGTAGTGCTGGTCCAGCCTACCAAAGGGCGGGCTGTGGCTTTGCCTCCGGGCATTGCCTCTCATGTACGGTCACCTCTGACTCAGCTGGAACTGCCCCACTCCTGACTTTAGATCAGCTGTCCCCAGGGGCAAGGAAGTGGTTTCAGGGTTCACTCTAATTCTGCCCCTGAGCTGCTAACATCTCTTTCTCCCCTTCGGCTGGGGGTGGGTGTGGGGAGAAAAGTCTTTGTGCAACTTGGAACTTTTCTCTTCATTAACATGATGAACAGGCTACCTCTGTCAAGGGCAGCCGGTGAGACTGGCCTGGAATTCAGAATCTTCTTATAAATAAAGTCTCAACTTTAAGCTTTAATGAATGACATGGGATCTTTATGGTACCATTCATTTCTGACGTTGCCAATTCGGTAGCCAGAGAGTGTCTTCTGTCTTTGCTCTGGCTGCTAATTATGGAACTCTGACGTGACCTGTAGTATTTCAGGTTCTTAGCAAAAACTGTTAGTCATCTAAAAATACTGTATACTATGTAAGACTGAAAGAAAAGACTTTGAATTATTAATCTTTGTATTTCTAGCTAGGAATGTCTGATTTTAAGCTATTTCTTTGTGCTTTAAAAATTTATTTTTAAACTTTGAAGTGCGTACACATTTTTTTAGTAAGAGAAGAAAATAATAAATGCTATTTTATAAACAAATCTTTTATT
>NW_012145856.1:3075034-3077210 GCF_000956105.1 Propithecus coquereli
TTTCTAACCATTTGACTTGGACGTGGAGGATAACCTTGACTTTCCAGAAACCATACTTTTAGAGAAAGGCTCCTGGAACGATGTGCGTGCTACTATGGAATTTTAATGTTCCCAGGAATTAGAAGACTTCATGTGACCAGATCCAGGTTTGGGATTTTGTAACTTTATAAATACAATTTCAAATAATGACTGATGTGCTGGAGTCTAGATGTATCCATGTGTTTTACAGTGTATTGTTTGTTGCTGGCTATTGATTTACTCCTTTCTTTGTCCAGCATGCAGCATTATAATTGAGTGTGGGTCAATTTGTTGAATTCACTTATCCCTACATTTGCAACATGCTCAGGAAATAAGCAGGTTGTAAGTGCTGGGTAACACAGTGTTTTGGAGGAATGTAAATTAACAGCTTTATGAAGTAGCGCAGCCAACATTCCTGCCTATGTCTATCATTTAGGGCAAAAATATCTGAGCACACAGCTTCTCTTTATGGTGGTCCAGATGGAATGGAAAAGGTCTGGATCCCACCTGGATCCTTCAGACCTTCCCAGGCCTGGGTGTTCCCAACTTGACTGGTAATAGCCACTATCTTTGTGCTTGAGAGCTCGTCCCACCACCACAGAAAGCCACTGACCCTGCACAGACAGCAGGACAGAAATGCTGGGGCAATAATTCCTGCCCTAGCAGTCCTCAGCCCATGACTGATGGGAGTTGAGGCACAAGTGCTCCTTGTTCCTTTGGGTGATAATTATGAGGTGAGTTACCTGTACTGTTTCTGGAACCTGCCTGTGGAATTATGCTTCAGTCACCCACTGTGGTCGCAGGCTTTATAATGCCCCCTTTCTTCTTTTCCTTGACTTTTTACTTCATTGCTGGTATTTCTGGCACCTCTCAAATAAACCACCTATACCCTAATCCTCCTTGGGGAAGCCAAGCTACCACCCTGAGTTATCCCTCTTGTCCTGTTGTCAGGTTTTAGTCTGAAATGTTGGTTCTTGGAGCAATCATGGCCGACAAATAACCAGAAGCACGAAAGTAAGGCAAGTATGAAAATGAAGTTTATTTAAGAGAGAAAGATAGGAATATAGAGCAAGAGCATGATATAGGTTTACAGAGAGTGATACATATGCCACAGATGATGTCTGGACCCATTGTCACAGCAAAGGGAGAGCAAAAGGAAGGGGCCAAAAATAAGGGCTTGGTTATGGTCTGCGTCTTGCTTTATAGTGCCTGAATTGGGACCTCCCTCGTGGTTCAGAGGTCACAATGAAACCACTTTGATTGGACAGTTCGGAGTTGCATGACCTGAGTCTTACTATGCATGCGGGGTGTTATAGATCACTTTCTAGACTCTATGGTACCTATGCTGCTTGGCCCATGGGCTAGAGAGTCCTCCGCATTCTTTTGCAGCTGGAACTCCAAGTTCTGATTGGCAGATGGTAGGGTGTTTCCTCCTCCCCCAGGTATGGCAGTAGTTCAGGGCAGGATCAAGGTGGGGCAGGACCAAGATGGGGGCCTGGGGTCCACCCTTGTCCTTCTTCCCAGATGGGGCAACCGCACCAAGGCAACAGCACCCACTGTCATCCCTAGGAGACCTGGAATCCCTTGCTAACTATCTCACACGGTGACCTTGGTTGGTCAGGTAACAGCTATGAGCCTCAGCATTATCTCTCTATTTATGAGTTTTCCAGGCTGCTGTAATAAAGTACCAGAAACCTGATGGTTTAAAACAGAGAAACTTATTCTCTCACAATTCTCCAGGCTAGAAGTCTGAAATCCATAAGGCAGGGCCATACTCCCTCCAAAGAATTCTTCCAGGGAAGAATCCTTTCTTGCCTTTTCTTGGCTTCTAGTGGCTGTTGGAAATCCTTGATGTTCCTTGGCTTGAGGCTGTCTTCCAATTTCCGCCTCTATCTTCACATGGTCTTTTCCTCTGTGTATCTCTGTTTGTCCAAATCATCCTCTTCTCTTTTATAAAGAAACGAGCCATTGGATTTAGGGCTCATACTAAATCAGGCATGGTTTCATCTTGAGATCTTTAATTAATTACATCTGCAAAGACCCTATTTCCACATAAGGTCACATTCTGTGGTTCTGGGTGGATGCAAATTTTAGGGGGACACTATTCAACCCACTACACTATGAAAGGGGACCAGTTACCTCTATTTTCTATTACCCT
>NW_012145856.1:3077260-3078410 GCF_000956105.1 Propithecus coquereli
TGCTTATAGTCCTAGCTACTTGGGAGGTTGAGGCAGGAGGATTTCTTGAGCCCAGGACTTTGCAGTTGCAGTGAGCTGTGATTGTGCCACTGTACTCTAGCCCAGGTGACAAAGTGAGATCCTGTCTCAAAAAAAAAAAAAAAAAATCATGTATGGTTAGGATAAAACAGACTTATTGATCAAATGCAATCACTGTTAGGGTGGAAAGCTCACTAGGAGCTCACCGTGCAGGTAGAGAAAAATTTCTCACACAGAGATTAGGATATATAAAAGTAAAACAGTTTATTTTATCTTCTTAGAGAGAGAGAGAGTGTGAGAGTGAGAGAGAGAGGAAGAGGAGAAGAGAGCATAAGAGGGTGTGGCGTTCCAAAGAAAGAGAAGGGAAATGCCCGTGGCACTGAGGCAAGTGGCTTGCTGATTTTAAGGGGGACAAAGAGAAAGAAAAAATAGTGATTGCTGTCAGTTGATAACAGAAACTGCAGCAGGATGTCAGAGTCCAAGAGTTGGCTTCCTCGCCTTTCCTTGGAGATGGGATTATGGCAGGAGACACGACTCCATCCTCGAGATAGGTTGCGGCTATAGCTCATTCTCCTGCTGTTTACTCAGGGACTCTGTAAAAGCAGATTCTCAAAAATTTTAAAGAGAAAGGTTTACATCTCTTCTCCATCTGTTCAGCTCTTTTCAGAAGTTGTGCAAAACAGAACTGCCATGGGGTAGAACTCATAGGATGGATCTTTAACTGTTACTAGGAAATTGCGGGATTAGGTATTTTTCCGCTATTTTTGTAAGACCACCCCTTTCAATCACATCAAGACTTGATTCATTCTTAGAGTTGTGTTTAAGAGCATGGAGTCATTCCTTGGGCATACCTGGGTTCAAGTCCCAGTTTTGTTATTCATTAGCTGGATAATTGCAAACAACTTAATCTTTCTAATCCTCAGCTTCCTCATCTGAAACAACAAAATAACAGTACCTACATTGTATAGTTTATATAAGGATTAAATGAAACATTAAACGTAAAATGGCTTAACAGAGTATCTAATACAAGTGCTCATGAAAGGTTTTAAAGATATTGTTTTTCTTATTAGTAATTTATACCAGAACTAAGGGTTTCTGCCTTATAACTTAAAAGGGGTAAGGCTTGGTCAGG
>NW_012145856.1:3080869-3085466 GCF_000956105.1 Propithecus coquereli
GCTGCTCATAAGAGTACATATACGATTTGCAGATTGGCTTAGCCCTCATTTTAGTATAGTACTGAGGGTGTAGGGCTTGGCATCAGAAAGACCAAGGTTCAAATCCTAGCGACTTAACTAGTTTTGTGTCTTTGGGTAAATTACTTTAGCTCACTATGGATAAAGTCCAGGAGAGGATAAAGTCCACCTAAGCAGGGATGGTACTTTATCATTTGAAAATGCCCCTCAGAGACCCCCTATAGCAGACACTTTGTGGCATTTAGCTGTATTTTATCTATGCTACTACATAAGGCTTCCACTTAGCTTATTTCAAGGAAAAATATAAGGGCTAGACTTCCTATACATGGAGGGCTCAATGGCAAGCCCCATGTAACCATCTTCAAGTGCAAAGCAAAGGGCAGGCATGGAGGATGATAAAACATTTTCTTTCTGGAGCACTTGCCAATAACAACCCATCCAAGGTCCCTTAGCTGGCATGGAATTGAACCATTACGTGAAAGAAAACCTGTCCAGGTGTGATGCCTGAGGTTTGGTAGGGACTTAGCAGATGGACACAAAGGTTGATGGTGAATGGATAAATAAATTGGTGACTGAACAAGAGAAATACAGAAGAAAATAAGGGGAAAATAGGGGTGAGAAGGAAAAGGAAGCAGGAAGGGGAGATGAAATTCAGACACATTGGGAGGATGGTTGTTAACACCAGTTCTTATAAGAGGCTCTTAGAAGTATAATAGCTTAATTCACCTAAAAGTGCTTGGTCTTTCAAGATTCTGAGGACCAGTGAACTTGCTCCTTAGAAAGAAAACCAATGCAAGATAGATTGAGGAATTGACACAGGTAGTTTCTGTGTGGTGAGAGCAAGATAATAGTTAAAAAGAAATTGTCTCAGTAGAGCTATGCAAATGTTAAATAGACACGAACATCTCTTCCCACTCACTTACATGGGAGTTACAGTTTATAAAGTCTGTATACCATTAAGCAGGGACCAAATCTGCAGGTGGTAGATATAGGCCAGGAGGGCAGTTCCTAGGGGTAGAGAAAGGGTGGAGAAGGGACTGTAGGAAAATGCAGCTAACAACCACAAAGAGTAGGAACGTGAGGTTTTGAGGCAAACACACCTATGGAGCAGCACTTTGTTATAAGAACACCTCTCAATCATGCATATCCATCATCTGGTAACATCCCACACCTCCTGTAAGCCTTCCCCCTGACAAAGCCAATAAAAGGAAACACCTGGGAGTCCTCAACATCTTTCTCCGCTCGTGAAAACTGACCTGTTCCTCTCTGGAACATACTCTCACTTTGTATAACTCCTTTCTTTTCTGCAATAAAAGCTGTTTGTGTGGAATTCCTTCCTCTCTGTGCTTACTCTGTCACACTGGCCCTGCTTGTGGATTTTCCAAGCAAGGAGCCAAAAAACAAGAACAATAGTCTGCCAAGAGGCTGGACCTGACATATACTGTTTTTATTTGACCCTCTTAAGAAACCTCTGAGGTAGGCAGAATAGGTATTTAAAAGGCAAAAACGTTTCTCTACGCATACAACGCTTCTGACTCCAAATGTGTGGGTTTTTCCTATACCAACCAATTCTCCAGTTCTTGGTGAACACTGAGTGGGTGTCCTATACTTTGCCTGGATTTGGACACTCACTACCTGGAGTTAGCACAGATCCCACAGGTGAAGGGCTCAGTCCCACAAGACTGCCCCCACTTCAAGTGCCACACCACAAGTTCCAGGCTGTCATCTGTACCTTTGACCAATAGGCTATAAATTTGAGATTCCCTCAGCCCTTTCTTCATGTCAATAATTTGCTAGAAGGGTTAATAGAACCCAGGGAAACAGTTTACCTACTGTTACCAATTTATCAAAAGGATATTTTAAAAGACATGAGTGAATAGCTAGATGAAGAGATATATAGGAAGAAGTCTGGAAGTGTCCTGAGCACAGGAGCTTCTGTTCTCATGGAGTTTTGGGGTGCACCACCCTTCTGGCAAATGCAGTCTCCTTCGCCAACCTGGAAAGTTCCCAACCCCTTTGGTTAGGGATTTTGTGGAAGCTTCATTACCTAGGCACAATTGATCAAATCATTGGCTAATGGTGATTAGCTCACCCTCTAGCCCCTCTCCCCACCGGAGGTCAGGGGGTGGGGCTGAAAGTTCTAATTCTTTATTCACATGGTTGGTTCCCCTGGAAAACAGCTCCCCATCCTTAGGAGCTTTCCAAAAGTCTCCTCATTAACATAAACCCTGGTGTGGTTGAAAGGGGCTTGTTATGAACAACAAAAGATGCTTCTTTCTTCTTTATCACTCAGGTGCTATTTCAGGATGTGAACTAAAGTAAGATCTTAAGCCCCTCAGCCAAATGAGTAGACTTCTTGGCCAAGGGGACCCCACAAAAACCTTGAAGGTGAGTTGCCAACCACGAGGAGAAGGGAGGTCAAACTCGCCTTGTTTTGCCCCCTCCCTTTTGGGAGTTACTATTTGTTACAATAAGATACTAAATCATTAACAGGCTTAAGGCTTGCAAAACGAAGCTTAAACCACACCTGCAGGCCATCAACTTACTTAACAGAGCACTTGAATTCCAGTAAATGTCTGGTGGGATGGCTTGTCTCTGATTAACAGACCTCCTTCTTAAGTTAAAACATGTCAAACTTTTAGATAAAGTTTGATGTCTTTAACCAATTACAAATCAAAGAATCTTTAAACCCACCTAAGACTGTAACAGAGGGAATAGCCTGAAAAAGGGTAAAATATTTTATAAGCTGTCTCTTTAAAACCTCCCTCATTCTTTCTGGGAATTAAAATCTGCATCCCTGCCCCAGCCCAGTGGTTGGAAGGGCAGGGGAGTGTTCTTTGTTTTTTTGTAACACAGGAGATGGCTCCAAGCAGAAGTCACAAGGTGGGGAATGAACTGTAGTTAATCAACAGTACCCTGAAGTTAAAAATCCTCCCTTTAAAAAGCTCTGTATTTCTGCTAATACGGAGGAAAATGGTACTTTAAGATGGGAGTGTGCCTTATCTTCATTTGCTGGCAAATTAATAAACCTCCCCTTCCTTCTCCTCAAACCACTTGTCCTTCTTCCTCTGATGTGGCCTTGAGAACAAGTACTGAACTTTCAGTAACATAACCTGTAAGCCTCCCCTTCCCGATGTCCCACCTTTTTGGGTCAAACCAATGTATGCCCTGCACATATTGACTTATGATCTTATATGCAATTCCTGTCTCCATGAGTATTTAAAACCGGACTGTAACCTGGCTACCATGGGCACTGTTCTGTGGCTTAAAGGCCTTTAAAGCCTCTGTATAAAGTGAGCTGATACTGAAAAATGACACTGGAGGACCAGAGAAAAGAGATGTGAGTTTATTCAGGGGACTTATGTGCAAGGCACTGGTGGCAGCAGGTTGGGCAGTTCTCTGTGCTGCTCCTGGAAATAGCAACTGATTATATAGGCAAGACAAACAAAGAAACAATAACTTGAGAATACGGTGTGTGTCACCAAGAATGATAGGAAAGTCTTCTGTAATGGTCAGCATGTTCCCAGTTGTGCTCCACAAGGGAGTGACCAGTCTCCTGCAATTTTCTTCATTTTAACTCTCTCAGCCTCCTTGAGTAGGATTGGGGGCAGGATCCCTGATTACCCCACAGGCACATTCTTTCAGAACCTCTTGAAAACATGTGCTCTGGGCTGGTGGTCACACAAAGCTGACTCAGAATAAACCTCTTTAAATTATTTTCCAGAGTTTGTTTTTTTTCCCATTAACAGGAAGTGAGGACAGAAATCAAATATAGCGAAAGATGCTGCTATCTTTCTTATCACTCAGGAAATTTACAAGGGTTTTAGGAGTTCTGGTCAGGAGCTGGGAGTGAAGATCAAATGTACATTTCTTATTACATCACAACATCTCAGTATTGTTATTCCCACTTTATACGTTTGCAAGTGTATGAAAGTTAAAACAATTATCCCACGATTCCATGAGGAGGAAGTGAAGGTTGCTGGAAATCAAACCTAAAACTTCTGATGCCAAATCTTGGTCTCTGTATTTGAACCAATGAGATTGGAGCAGGAACCCCCCAAGCATGGAAATAAAGGAAAAATACTGAGTGCCTTCAAGGGAAATTTTGGGCACCCAGCTAGCCTTGAAACGGGAATAGGCAGGAAACCTGATGAGCAGGAAGACAGTAAGACAATGGTCCTCCAGGCAGGCCCCATTCATGAGGTGCTTTGCTTTCCTATGAAAACTAAAGATGGTATCTTAACATGTATTCTTGTGTTGTTTTTCAGAAACCTCTACCAGATGGAAAATGCAGATAAGGGAGAACTGAGGAATTTAACTTTGATCACAGTTCTTCTTTCTAAGTTTCTCCCTGAGGGGCCTGGAGGAAGTCATACCCACCTCAAGCCCTTTCAGCTAATCAAAGAATCTCTGAATCCACCTATGACCCACAAGTCCCTCTACTTCAGGATATCCCACATTTTGGGGCTAAGCCAATGTATAACCTCCATGTATTGATTTACAATTTTGTCTGCCTAAAATGTAACCCTGCCTTTAAGAACCCTGACTTGTAAGCCATTGTGGAGTTTGGTTCTTAAAA
>NW_012145856.1:3086056-3091818 GCF_000956105.1 Propithecus coquereli
GCTACTAATGGAAGCTACTTTAAGGGAAACAAAAGTTTTCTTTGGGTCAGAAGAACTTTAAAGATGAGATATTACACACAAAATGTCTTCTTGGCAGAGTTCTTGGGGTGCGAATGTGTGTGTCTAAACCTAGGTGTTGTTCAAGGTTAGTCTTGGATGCTTGGAAAAGTTAGTGAGGAAGGCGAGTGAGGTCTTCAAACTTCGTCAAAAGAAATACTCACAGAGGCACAAGTGAATTAACTATTTCATTTGGAATTTTTGGTTCAGTTCAGGAAAAAAATATGAACAAATTGGTTAGAGTCTATGTTGTGGAAGAGGGAGTGCTCCTAGGGGAGGGCTGGAACGGGGCCACGACATCTAGGTGGGGCTGGATTATGGCCCTGGTCTTCTGTGGCCTTGGTGTTCATTCTCCCCTTCTAGATTTGTGCCACCCCAACCCAGGCAGATGGCCCTTGATGTCTGCCACCTGGGCTCTTAGAATGGACCCATGGTGGCTATTGCCAATTTTTGGCTGCCTAGCTTCCATTCTACCTCCTAACAGCATCGTAGTTTCCTTCTTGGGAATTACCTCTCTGTCTGTGGAGCAATGCAGGTGGGTGCTGGCCCTCCCACCACAGATGTCTTTGAGTGATCCCTGGGGACTCCCTCACATCCCTGGCACATCCAGGGATCAGCATGACATAAGCTCAGCCAATTGTATTTTCTCTCCCAAAACCCTGACCCTGAGACAGAATGACCGAAATAGGAGGGATAGTTAGGATCCGTGTACCCATCAGCAGTGTCTAGTGTGGGGGGCAGGCAGCTGACTGGATCTTGTCTTCACAGTTTATGGAGCAGTCCCAGTTCTGAAGATTACCAGCCTGGTTTTCCAGCCCCCTCCACCCTGTGAGTACCCACATAGCATTTGATACATCCGTTTTTGCTTCAGTTGGTCAGAGTTCCATTGTTTGCAATTGAATTGGAAAAGTCACTTCATGGGTCGCCTT
Source organism: Propithecus coquereli (assembly GCF_000956105.1). NCBI lineage: Eukaryota > Metazoa > Chordata > Mammalia > Primates > Indriidae > Propithecus > Propithecus coquereli. The sequence continues at coordinate 3,087,043 of NW_012145856.1, forward strand.
GCCTCAAGAACATCCTGCACATTCAACCACATTGCAGGTATGACCACAACAAGTGAATGCCTGGAAGTCCTCAAGGTCTCTCTGTTGCCTGGGGAGGAAGCTCATGCTCTTTAGTGTGGCAGAGAAGCCTCCTCCTTACCTGGTCATGAGGTGGTGCTACCACATACTCAAGAATCATCTCTCCCCCATGCCTTGGCCCTTTTATCCCAATTCACCTGGCAAGCATCTCATTGTTCTAAACTTCAGGCAAGAGTCACTTCCTTTATGAAACCTTTCTTGAACTTCTCCTCCCTAGAATTGACTACTCTGTACACAATTCTGTTTTGATCCTCTTACTCGTGTCTCTATGACCCTAGCAAATAAAATGTCATTGAATGTGGGCATTATATCATAGTCACCTTTGTATCCCCAGAATAGATTTTTCATTTTGTATTTGCAGAATTACTATCTGGATAAATGAGTGTCACAATCTCTAAGGCACACTCATGCATATCGGTCTGGCCCCTATTCTTCTAAATGCTTGGGACAGAACACACACCTGCCTTGTAATCAGGAATATGGTCTTGATAGGCCAAAGGGAATATAGTAACATGTTTGTAAAGATGGTTACAATGGTATCTCCCATCCTGTGCACATACACTTGGCACTCTGACTTTACTGCTCCCCCATCAACAGGTGGGTTTTAATTCTCCTCCCATTGAATTTGGTCCCATGTGTTGTTTGAATATATGCCACGAAGTTCATGTGTTGGAAAGTTAATTCCCAATGCAACAGAGGTGGGGCCCAATAAGAGGAGACTACGTCATGAGGACTCTGCCCTCACGAATAGATTAATGTCATTATTGCAGGAGTGGGCTAGTTATTTCAAATGGCTTTGTTATCTCAAGAGTGGCTTTGTTATAAAAGGGAGATCGGTGCCCTCTTGCTTTCTCTCTCGTGTGCGCTCTTCTGCCCTTCCAGCTTCTGCTGTGGGATGGCGCAGCAAGAAGGCCCTCATCAGGTGTAGGCCGCTCAACCTTGGACTTCCCACCCTCCAGAACTGTAAGAAATAAATTTCTTTTCTTCATAAATAACACACTTTGTAGTAAACAGACAAAGACACCATGAGACTTACTTTGCCCAAATGAACGTGATATTGAGACACTGATGAATTTTGGCCTCAAAAAGCCTTGCAGTTTCTGCTATTTCCCTTTTGGACTGCTGGCCCGAGACCTCCATGCAAAGCGGCTCTGCCCAGCCTGCTGGGGCACAAGAACAAAGGCACTGCAGCCAACAGCCAGCAATGACTGCCAGGCGTGTGGACGAGGCTATCTTCTAGCATCTCTCCCTGGACACGCCGCCAGATGACTACCTTCATGTGAGTGACCTCCAGGGAGACCAGCAGAAGTGCTGCCCAGATGCTCTCAGCCCAAACTGCTGACCCAGAGTTCTGAGCAAATAAATGGTTGTTGTGTTAATCTGCTAAGTTTTAGGTAGTTTGCTATGCAGCAATAGGGAACTGATACAGAGATATTGGTGACCAGTACGCACAAAGAACAGGGGTGCCTCATCCCCCTAACACTCTCTATTCCTCAATGAGTGTGACTTTTTGCCTCTGCTGACTATTTATGATGCTGACCATTGTTGCAAACGGCCACACTTAACCCCAGACTCTTTGCTGCCTGTGTTAGTTTATGTGCTGCCCTAACAAACTACCACAGACTGGCTGGTTTAAACAACAGAAATTAATTTTCTCACAATTCTGGAGGCTAGAAATCTGAGATCAAGGTGTCAGCAGGGTTGGTTTCTTCTAAGACGTCTCTCCTTGGCTTGTAGATGGCTGTCTTCTTCCAGTGTCTTCACATGGTCCTCTCTCTGTGTTTGTCTGTGTCCTGATCTCTTTTAATAAGGACAGCAGTCATATTGGATTAGGTCCCACCCATATAACCTCATTTTACCTTAATTACCTCTTTAAAGACTCTTCTCCAAATAGAGTCATATTCTTAGGTACTGGGGGCTAGGATTTCAACATACACATTTTGGAGGGATACTATTCAGTCTAATCACTGCCTAAAGTCTAAGCATTAGCTATTTTACCATCTACTTCTTGCCTGCTGGTAGTTGGAGAAGTTATAGTATTGTGCTCAGGCTGACTGACAGTTAAGTGGCCAGGAATCATTCTGAGCAGTAACCTTCCAGGTCTGCAAAAACCGCAATGTGATTTAGGAAGTTCAGAATCATATGTCACCTTCTCATCCACGTACCATGTTTTTCCTGGCCATATTCTGAGGTTGCCTGAACATTTCCTGGAGGCACAAAAGGAGAGAAGTGGCAGTCTGAGGTGGTGTCCGACAGTCTGTGGAGGCCACCACAAGCTGGGGCCACCCCTGCCAATGCTCTTGTGTTCCTGCTGTAGGAGGTATCCTCTTGCTAAGAGCGCACATTTGTTCCTGAGTAAGGAAAAGCGTGGGAATGTAGCTTTTGTCGAACTCTCGAGAAGAAAAGCAAACTCACATGGTTTGGAGAGAAGGAATTTGCTCAAATTCTAAGAATTAGATCTGGTCCCTTAGCAGCCAGCTCACACATGCAGACAGTGAAGGCAGGGGGCAGGGGAGGTGGCAGGATGGATACACACATGTGTATCTGTGGATGTTTACCTTGCTTAATCAATACACACACAGCAAAGGAGAAATTTGGCTAATAGAATTATCTAGATTTCTGAAGGGTAATCAGTTAGTATTTATTGAATGTTTGCTGCCTGTGAAGCCCTGTATTATGGGTTGTGAAGAAAGATTCCAATCTTAACTCTTGCTGTGTAAATAATTTCTGAGATGCTTGAGTCAATGTTTCTGCCTAGTTAAGTCTAAGTTAGCTTGCGAGATTGAACCTGATGACTTGGCTCCTAGATGGGCCCAGGCTGCTAATTCCTGCTTTTAGTGATTATTGGTACAGGGATGGAGCTAGCTGTGGAGAGATGACTGGGCTGGGTGTCAATGGATCCAATTCATTCTTTCATCTGTTCATACAATAAGCCTACATTGAAGATCTTATTGTGGGTGCTGGACTTATGCTATGTACCCTGAGATCTGGAGAGAATACAGTGCCAGGGCCACTGTGTCAGAGAGATAATCCCAGTGGGTTGTTTAAAGACTCGACCTAGAAGTTTCTCATTTGGGTAAATTCTTAAAAATAACAGCAAATGTTCCTGTTACTTGCATAGTTCTGAAAGTGGACTCCAGCAAAGATTTCAGTTAATATCAGTTAGTTAGATTACATGAAATTTTATATCATAGGTCCACTTTAATTGTACACATTTCATTGTATAACTGTATATAACGATCATTCTTATTAATCAAGTATTGCTGTTCCATGCCTGTCCTTCCTTACATGTGTACACATGCACAATCAAGCATAGAGTGACCTGTGTTTGTAAACATGTTTGTGTAAGAGAAGGGACTTCCTGAAACTTCACTGCCATTCCTGGGAGAGAGACCACAGAGATTTTAGAGACGGGGCCTCAGACACTAAATCCAGTCTGAGATTTGCGGTGGGTGGTCGAGTTTAGGGACTGACATTCACTGGGAGATCAGCATGTGGTGCTGGCTGGCATGAGGAGAAGTGACCGGGATGCAGGGGAGGTGACAGAATAGAAAAAAGTGTAACACGTGTGGGCATTCAATGGGGTGAGACCAATTGATTGTTCTTTGTGCATTTACTGGACGGTGGCTCTGTGGGGGCTGCCTGACGTGAAGGGTCCCACATGAAAGCCAGAATGACCTTGTTCTGAAAACCAGCACTTCTGGCATTTCTGCCCATTGGTCACTTTCCTCTCAAACTTATTGGGAGGATTAAATAAAACACATGTAAAACACTTATAACTCAGAAATCTTTCAACAAATGCTAATTCATTTCCTTCTCTGGCTTGAAGCCACTCAGTGTTAGGAAAAAGACATGGACAGATCATGCAGTGTCCTCCAAAACATGCATCCCAGATGGATAAAAGTTGAGAAATATTTCTCTTTCCACCACTTTCAGAGCTATTTTACTTCCCAGGGAGCATAAGAAATGTCCGAGGAGAATTGAATTCCACACATCTCTGATCTTAAAGTCGACAGAACCCAGGCACATCCTCTTGGCAGGAGGTTGAGGCACCTGCAGATGGCAAGTGAAGCGTATAAATACTGACACATGCAAGAGAATCAGAGAAAGTCTTCAGGCAGAATATTGATCATGACAGCGCAGAGCTGCATGGGGTCAATTTTTTGTTTTTGCTGTTGTTAGAGCATGACAAAGATGATCATGGGGTATGAGTGGCTGGGAGAGGAAGTTAAAGGGCAGAAAAAAGATGTTGCTAAGTCCTATAAAGCATTTAGTGTATGCCAGACATTCTTTCTTCTAAGCACTTTTACATATATTAACTCACTTAACTCTCATAAAAACTCTATAGTAGGTACTATTACAACAGAGGAAGCAGGCACAGAGAAGTAGAGCAGGTTTCATAGTCACACAGCTAGTGAGTGGCTGACCCATGACTCAAACACAGGCAGCCTGCCTCCAAGCCGGTGCTCAAAACCATGGTGGTATTGCCCCCATTATAATTGGACAAAGTTTAAGACATTTTAAAATTTAATACCAGTAGGGCAAAAGACCTAAATGTGAAAGGCAGAACTATATATCTTCTGGAAGTGAATATAAACGAGTATCTTTATGTTATTGGGGTAGGGAGAGATTTCTTAAAGACTACAAAAGCACTAACTCTAAAGGAAAGACTGATAAATTCAACAATATATATATTTA
>NW_012145856.1:3092958-3118822 GCF_000956105.1 Propithecus coquereli
CCACACGTAGAAGACTGAAACAGGATCCTCACCTCTCACCTCTCACAAGAATCAACTCACGTTGCATAACACTTAAACCTAAGGCCTTAAACTATAAGAATTCTAGAAGAAAATGTTGGAAGTTTCAACTATAAGCTAAGAAATTCTGTCAACAAAACACACCAACAAAAAAATGAAAAGACAAACTCTGAAGTGGGAAAGGTATTTTCATGATTACCATCACAAAAGACTAGAGCTCAGCATGCATAAACAACTCCTTCAAACCAACAAGAAGAAGACAAACAATTCAAAGAAGTATCTGCAAAGGATTTTGACATACTCCTCACAAAAAGGGAATATAAATGATCAATAAATATGTGAGAATGTGCTTAACCTCATTAGTTACCAAGAAAATACAAAATAAAACTACCAAGGAATATTGTTACAAACTCACTGTAATGGCTAAAATTAAACACTCCGAAATATCAAGTATTGGTGGGGATGCAGAGCAGTGGAAATTGTCACACTGTTGGGAACAGAAAATGGTGCAAATATTGTTAGAAAATTGCAGTTGAAGATCTTCACACCTTATGAAGTGTACCCAGGGCATCCTTTTCTGAGTATATACCTGGAGAAATGGATTCACAAATGCATCAAGACACATGGACAAACAACAAACAATGTTCATAGCAGTTTTCATAATTGCCCCTAACTGGGAGCAACCTAAGTGCCCACTAACAGGGAAGTGGAAAATGACTGTGGCCAATCTAATAAGCAGCCTCTTGTTCTCACCAGCCATAAAGCTAGTGAAGCTCAAGAATTTCTCTGGATCTTCATCCAAGGACCTTGTCTGTTCTCTGTGAATTGCAGAAACCACATGAATTAGGAAGGTGCCCTCAGAAGTAGCATATTTGTATCTAAAAGAAGTCTTCTGGGGAAAATGGGTAAAGCACCACAGTAAGCCATGGGGGATAGACTTGGGGATGAACTTTCATTTCAAGCAGAAATAATGCCTTGCTCATTTTGAGGCTGTATGATCTAGAATCTTTTCTGTAGTCTATTGATAAATTCTGAGACAGGGTTCTAATAGATACGGTCTGAGACAATTCCTCTGGGCTCAGAACTTAGAAGAAACACATGTGGATGGTTCTAACATGACAGAAAGTGGCTGAGTTTTTAATGGAGTCAATGTTCTCTGAGCGGATAATTTCCAAATTGGTCTAATTTTCCCTGGGGTTGCAGGAGAGGACAGCAAGGATAGGATGCTGGGATGGCATACTTATGCCCTGTACTTTCAACATTGTGAGACTAAAAGTCCTGGGCTATGTAGGTTCAAGGAGCTTGGGGTTCTATACTTACCTCTGACATTCTGTTGACTTTGGGCCTCAATTTCTTCCTCTGTACATTTGAACAGAATGATTGCTAAGGTCCATGTGAGTTCTGAAACTACTCCCTCCTTTCTCTCTAATATTTCAATGAACATATTTCAAGCCAGCAATATGGATTTTACAACAATTCATTTGGTTGCTACCAATTGTCTGGTAGCAGAGAATATCTATACCTTTTATTGGTTGACAGTTACCTGGACACCTGCTGGATGCTTGATTTGGCTGGAGAATTCTTATGTGGTAGTACTTGTTGAATGTACCATAAATCGGTCACCTAAACTCAATCCAATTTTGTGACCTTAGGGTACAGTCTAAAGAGGGCTGTCCCAGATGCCAGGGTTCCTAGACCAGATACTTGGAACAGAGATTTTGTGTTCATTTTTAATATCATGGGGACACAGGCCTGGCCTAAGGCCAAGGTGACTGAATTGTTCATGTACTGACTTAATCCTCCAGTGCTTAGAGCAGACATTGCTGACTAATCCTTCATAGTACAACACTCCAGTTGATCAGAGTTGGCACCGAAGATGGGACCTGTTTGCCATCTTTGAGAAGGAGGAAAGTAAATACATTTAACTCAGGTGGAGAATCTAGTATAACCTAGTCTAGCCCCAAATTGCATGGCCTGTGTTGGTCCATAGCCTCTTACTTGATTCTGTGAATTCTGCGGACTGACTTTCTCAGGACCCCTTCTGCTTTCTACTTCCGCTTTCATGTGCTTTTCCTGTTATGCCCAGTATTCACCTTTAATGTCAGCATTTTTCCTAATACACATCACATTTCAGGAAAAGCTTCTATTATTGCTTAGACTCACTCTCTCTGAATTCCCTCCCAGCCCCCATCCTCCTCTTCTCCAAGAGTAAGCAAATTCCTTTTCTCTTTTCATTCACATCATAAAAGTTTATTGAAAATTTCCTCTGTTCCAGGGACGAGTTTTAATTCTTTGCACGTATTATTTCATTTAATTTCCACACAACGTCATGGAAGATCCTCCTTCATCATCCTCATTTTGCCAATGAGAAAACCGTGACACTGAAGAACTAAGCAACTTGTCTAAGGTCACACAGCCGGTACGTGGCAGAGTTGAGATTCAAACCTAGGCAGCAGGTTTCAGATCACACGTTCTCAGCCCCGGAACTGTAGTGTCTCCTATTCAAACATTTCTTCTAGACAAATGCAAGATTCTTATGAATAGGGACTTTGGTGAGTGAAACCTCTTTATGTCTTTCAATAAATATGCATATTCCAAAACTGTATTGGAAAGTCAACAATGGGAATATTGTGTTTTATTGACCCCCAAGACACCATTGAAGGGAAGAGTCTCCATTATTTAATGCATTATTTAAACTATGATACCAGGTCTTGGTGGTAGTCTAACGTAACTTGTGATTTGGTTACATTGCTTCAAAATTTCTTTAATGAATTCCAAAAGTCTAGGCAATTTCTCCTGTCTTCAATCTTAGGAACAAAATATTACATGCTTCATCCAATTGTAGATGTCTTTCTTTCTTAGGTCCTGAAGAGGGCTTTCTTGTTATTTTCTAAGAAAATGTAAAATTGCAGTCATCCCTTCACTGTCAAATATATGTTTCACTAATGTCACACTGACACCCCACTGCTCTGTTTTTCTCCTTTTCTGAAACCACAATAAGTGTTTCACTTCAATGCTGAACCATTGTATGTTTTGGAGGCCTTTTTTCCTTTTTATTATGGAAATATTTAAACATGTAGAAAAGTGGAAAGCCTGGAATAGTGAACTCCTAACGTCAGCAATTACCAACATTTTGCTATTCTGGTTTGAAGACATTTTAAATGGTATATGAACTTGGTACCTGAGAGAAGACAGAGGGAACAGCTCTGACAAAGCTGGGGACTGTGGGCAACGACAATTTCACCACAATCATTGCTTGGCTGGGAGGGTCTGGAGGCCATAATTACTGCAAGGCATGCCCCAATTTCCGAGATGTTGAAATGTGAGCACATGTCCCTCTTAGAATTGGTGCCGTGCAGTAGCAGTGAGGCCAGGCTGCATTTTAATTATGAATTAATACCTAAGGGGTCAGATTTTTCCTTACTCAGTGCTTTGTTTTTGTTTTTGCATCTTTTCACCAAAACACAAAGCGAGAAGGCTGTTTACATGTTTCCTGAAAGACCTCGTTTCCTCACCCTGACTTTGGACTATCGTGGTCAGACAGGCTTTAGCACTGCATTCATTCATTGCTTTTGTGGGGCCTGGTTGGAGAGAACCCAGTGCTTGCTTTGTCTCCCTAACACCCTGTCCCCGGGTACTGGGTCACTCCCATGTGCCTGAGGATGTGTGCACAGCCTGGATCTGGCTTGCTTTGGGCTTGTGGGCCGTGTCCAGATGTCTAGGAATGCATGCTTCTGTGAACCACAAGGGATGCTCATTGTTTGCAGATTTAGTACCTGAACCAGGTACTCAGTCTCCTGTACCTTATCTTGCCCGGATGGTCCTGTCACCTGGACTCTAGGACTTGCCTTTCTTCATACTTGCCTTTTATCCTGGGTCACTATTCTCTCTCCTGCCAAAGCGTCTCCCTGGGTTGATATCCTGGTAATAGACCCCTCAGGCCCGGAAACAGGCACCAAATCTGTGAGTTCTCATGTTAGGGACCTTGTACAGGCTTGCAAGGCTGGACGTTCTGGGCTGAGTGTGTCAGAGCCTGGAGACATTGTGCCATAATGTCAGAGGAGGGTGTGATACCTAAAGTGGGGGAGACCCTAGCGGGATGTCAGGCAACTGAAGTTCAGATTTTAGCTCTGTTATCACTAACTGTCGAAGCCGCTGCAATGCCACACACATATCCAGTGGGCCTTATCACGTCAGTGCACTCTGGCCGACCTCCACCGGCAGCCTCCGCTTACTCTGCAGGCTTTCTCTAAAGAGCTGTGATGGCTACTCTGCTCACATCCTGTCCCCGCAGCCGCACCCCATGGCCCTGTGGAGTTGGTGTGTGAACCATTCAGCTCCCTTATTCCATGGGTGGAATAACTTTGAGGCCTATGTTCTGCTCCACTTCTGGAATTTCTTCAGGGAATTAACCTTCAGTTGCCCATCGTGATAGCTAGACTGATACAGCATTTTTTTATTGGCTTCCTTCTCTTCCTTGGTTCACTTTTCCACTCCTCTAACAGTTTTGCATGCCGCTCTTAAATAAACTCTTGCGTTGGAATGCTTGTTTCAAGGTCTGGGGATGCCTAAACTAAGACAATGGTTAAGTGGGTCATGTGTTTTCTCAGGCCACAAGTGTTTCACCTGTGAGGTGATAGGAAAGCTCACAAGTATACTGTGGTGTCAGAGTTTCCTATGCGTCATCTTATGAGCTCAGGGCAGACCTGTGAGTAGGCAAGGCGGGTTTTGTCACTTTTATTTTTCAGATGAGGAACCAGGGCCCTGAGGGGCTTTGTGAGTTTCCCACAGCCCCTCTGCTGAGAAGTGGCTGAGCTCGGACTGGAACACAGACCTCTGAACTCTGAAACCAGTCAATTTCCCTTCCAGTGTTTCTTGGTGTCCACTGCTCCTTTCCAAACGTGGTTCTTACATTTCTCAGAGTGCAAAAAAGAATAGCTCCGTATCTAAGGCAGATTCCATTATCCGGGCTTTGTCCTCTGGGCTGTGGTCAGTCTTGGCTGGAGGAGGTGCTCCTGGGTGTCTCTGGTACCCTGGATGGGCTCAAAGTTTCCTCCACAGTCTCCCAAGGAGGCTGACTCCCAGGACCACTGAGCCTTAAAGGATATGTTCACATCCCACTCCCTACCTTCTGACAGATCCCCGCAGCCCTCTCCAACTGGCTTTGGACCTTCGGCTCCAGTGGCACGGTTAAGGCTGCCGTGGCCCTGCCCTGTAGGTGCAGTTCTGGCTGCAGGATGGACTATCTCTACTGGTTCCACATCTCCACTTGGCTGAGTCCTCCTAGCAACATTATCCGGTTCTTGGCACTGACTCTCGGCAAGGCCTTTGTTGTATAACATCCGGAAAGAACAGAGAAACGGTCATTAAGTCCTGGAGGAAGGGGTGGAGATGCTCATCAGAGGGCATTTTCCCCAGTAAGTCAACATCCCTGAGAAGTAGTAGCCCATTCTAGAGAGGATGTTTCTGGATGGTGTCTGCTCTCATCCTGCACCTCTCACCTGGGCCACATCCCACCCAGCCTTCAGGCAGGAGAGCAAGTGTGGGCCTCTCTAACTTTGTTGGTAACTCTCGTAGACTTACTGGCTTCTTTCCCTTGTTTATTCTTGCAACACCCTCCACCCCAGCAGCTTTTCCTGTTACCTCAGTTCCTCATTCTCAATCTATGCTCTCCCTTAGTGTTTGGAAGGTGACAACATCTAGTCAATCCTACTTTGACTTGGCTTCCTTAGGACAGGCTTATAATCAACCCACCTTCATCTACTCCTGGCTATTTCAGGTGACTGCTTCACCAGAGCCAGCTGTAGCTGCCGGGTACTGGGCAGGGGTTGATTTCTTGGCTAGCACCTAGCTGGGCCAGTCGTGACCAACCAGAAGGAATATTTGGAAAGGGGGCCTCTATATCTCTAGACAAAAATAGCTTAGACTATGCTGAGCCTTGGGAAAAGGCTTAGGTGCTATCTGGGCCAGCTTTCTCTATTTCATGGGCTGTTTGTATTTTGGGAGATACTTTTGGCTACCAGGCATCGTTGTGGTCAGACTGTTGGATAAACAGTGGATAAGCAGCAATGGAGGGAGGCTGGAAATAGTCTCAGCCCATACCCAGTAATATCTACACCTATTAGCTGCAGCAGTGTCCGAAATTCTCATATCACTGTGGGGATCAAGTGGAGTCAACAGAACCCTTACCAAAGTATCAGTGCTATTGGGGAGCATGACACAGGAGTGACTTCTGATCTCCATTCAATACCTGAGCACACATGCATCCCGACCCTCAGAGGGGAAGGCACTTCCTAGGAAGTCGAATAATCAGATTGGAATAAATCAGTTGCATAGAGAGAAGCTGAGGGAGAAGAACACAGGTAAGGGTGGGGAAGGTCTGAAGGGATGGAAGGAGTCAGTGAAGCCAGAGTGGAAGGTGCTGCTCATGTGGGCAGCACAAAAGAGTTGCCTTGTTTAGCAAAAGGGCAGAATGAGGGCCCTGGGCATTGGAGGATGGGGCACAAGGGTGTTTGGAGTAGGGGATGAAAAGGCAGTAGGGTCACCAAAGATTATCTTTTAGAGTTCTGTTTCAGGTTGGCCCTCACCTTGATCTGCCTTTTTCAAATTTTATAGCAGTCTTCCCCACCCATTTTGCAAGTTGTGACACGCCAACTCATTACTCTTTTCCTTTTCAGAAGCAGTGTGGAGTGGTGGACCAGGAGTCTCTCTGTTTTCTCATCCGTAGAATGGGAAAAGACAGAATTATTGTGAGGATCCAGTAAGATCATGTGTCTAAAGTACTTTGTGAACTTCAAAACTCCTGGGCAGATGTCTGGTTGAATTATCCTGGCAAACACTTCCCTTCAACACTCTCACCTTTAAGAATTAGTCAAGGATTTCACAACATCTCGAGGAAACCAGAAGCCTCTTTGGATTTTGCAAAACCAGAGTGAGGAATTATTTCACCAGGTCTGGTGGTAGCATTTATTTATTTTTCTTGGACTTATCTGAAAGGATAAAGCTCAGTACCTCATCTGTTGGGAGGTAGCCAGGAGAGGGGCTTGAGCAGGTAGACGGGGCTGAGTTGATGATCTTTCAGAAAGCTGTGCTGCCTGAGACCTTTTGTGTGGTGCTTTCTGAACCTGCAACAGAAAGCTTTTCCCAATTTGTGGGCTTCACAATGGTGGGTGTTGTTGCCAGGAATCCTCTGCAAATGTCAAACCCATTACAGGCTAAGGAAGGCAGGGTTCTAACTGAATTCTTCCCTCAAGCTTGTGTCCTCTCAGCCATAACAGGACTGGTTGTGCTGTTGTGGCCTTTTTACCAGGCTTGGGCTGGAAAAAAAACCCAAATTATTTCCGAAGAAATATTTGAACAAAAATTAAGTCTGAACTTTTGAAGTCTGTGTTTTTTTTGTATGTCCTAGTATCTTCCTTGCTGTTAGCATTTCTTGCTGCTAGGTTAAGGACACTATCCATGACAACAGGTCCTCAGGCAGGTAAAAGAGAAAAATAAGAGCAAGAAAGGCAGAGAGAATTGGGAAGACGCTTTGAAGGGGAGGCCTCTTTTTCCTTATATCTCTATAAATGAACTCTGATTCTCTTTCTTCTTAAACAGTGCACCCTCCTCACCCTGCAGAACCTTTCTCTGACCCTGGAATCTCTTTCCCTGTCCCCATGGTCAAGCTTCTCAAAAACGTAATCCCCTCTTGCTGTCTCTACCACTTTACTGCCCATCACTTGGCCACCCACTCCGGCTGCCTTCTGCCTTGCTGGGTTCAGGTTGCTGGCCTTCCCGTCCTGCTATCACAAGTGGTCTCTCAGCTGTAACCCATTTCCTCTCTCCAGCCCCACTCTGCCACTGTATTTCAGGCCGCTGTCATCTCAGGGCCTCAACAACTTCCTAATGGGTCCTCTTGTGTCCTATCTCACCCCCTTTTAATCCATTCTTTTTACCACAGCCAAAGGGATCCTCAAAGGCACTTCAGGGCCCTCAGGACACTCCAAATCCCCCAGGCCAGAGCCTGGCTTACTAAGCTATTGGAAGTGGCAGCTGCTCACCTGTGGCCTCTGGCCTGCCCAGCCCTTCTCACGTCCTGCCTGAGGCTGGGTGGCTTTGTGTGTAACCTCCCTGAGGAGCTCTGCTGCCGCTCTTAGGATCTTTGCCCCGTTACCTCCTCCATCACAGATGCTGTCCCTGTTTGCTGGGCTGACCCGTACTCATCTCTCCAGTGCCAGCATAGCCCTCCTTATCTCCTGGAAGCCCTCTCTAGCTCCAGAGTCTTGATCCTGGGTCCTTGCCAGGGCTGCTCTGGCACCATGGGCTCTCCTGTCCTCTCCCACTGTGTTTGCCTGTTCACTTGGCCATCTCCCTTTCTAGAGAGCGGGCGCCTTGGAGGCCTCAGACACAGGCTGCAACATTAGGATTCATGTGCAAGTGGTGTATTAAGGAGGGGCTCCATGGGGAGCTGGGTAAGGAGTCGGGGAGCGGGATGGAGAAGGGGGGTACCAAGCATGAGGGTGTCCTCAGGTAGCACCCTACAGGGGAGCTGTGGAGGGTATGTTATGCCTCAGAGTTTCTCATGGGGGGCCAGGGAGCTGGGCTGTGGTGTCCTAATTAATACCTGTGGTCACTGGCCAAGGGTTGCCCTGGGGAGAAGTAGATTCCCAGGATTCCAGGTCTTGCATGACTTAGTGTGTGTGGACAAGCCTCTCAGTGGCCAGAGGGCTGTCCTTACTGCTGAGATGTAGTGAAGTGCGGCGGTGCACAAAGATGGCAGAAAGTGATCCGAGGGGTCTGAGTGGAACACTGGCATTGGTGCTATGGTGGTTTCCTTGTGTGGCTTGTCCCAGTGCCTGGCACGTACAAGGCATGCAGCAATTTGTGTTTTACATAAATGGATAAGCAATTTTCATTCCTCTTCTTATTGACCTGTCTGTGATATTTTACACTGTTCAAGTATCCCTCCTGGAGAAGCTCTCTTCTGTTACCTTTGGAGGGCCCACCCATGGTGCCGCTTTTCCTCCTACTGCTTCTGCCTCCTTTCTTGGCTCCTTACCTCCTCCTTTGCCTTTAGCACAGGGGTGAAGCCCTCAGCCTTCCTCTCAGTTTGCACTCTGGGAGTGCACTTACCTGTGCTTACGTGTAGAGTGAATGTCATCTACATGCCCGATTCATAAGTCTTTCATTCACTTCTTAATTCATGTAATGAGTATCTCTGAGAATCTAGCATGTGCCCACCACTAGTCCAGGTTCTTGGGGTCTAACATTGGACAGGTCATACTGTCTCTGCCTTCATAGAGCTTGCTTCTGGTAGTGAAGTGAGAACGCGGAGACAATGCACAATCAATATAATAAGAAAACTGTGTATTGCACCAAAGAGTAAAAGGAAGAGCAAATCAGACTGAGCCGTGTGGGAAGTACTGAGCACACCGTGGGTAGGGGCAGTTACAGCTGTAGAGAAGGTGGTCTGGGTGGTCCTCACGGAGAAGATGACACTTGAGCCAAGGGAGTAAGCCAGGCCCCTCTCTGTGGGAAGAACATCCAGGTAGAGGGGGCTACCAGGGCAAATGTCCTGAGGTGTATCCTTCACATGTTCAAGGATGTGACAAGGAGGCCAGTGTGGCTAGTGGAGTGATGTGGGGGAATTGAAGCAGGTGATGAGATCAAATAAAATGGAGGGAGTCAGAAGATCATGTAGGGCCCGGCAAACTATGGTAAAGACTTTGGCTTTTGCTCAGAGTGACCAGGGAGAATTGCAGGCCTTTGAGCAGATACATGACCTATTTGACTTGTAGCCCAGACGTCTCTTTTTTGTCTCCAGACAAAATTGCTTTTTGAATATCCTATGGACAGCTCCAGTTAAATGCAGTCAGTTCTCATTATTTGTAAATTCTATATTTGTGAATATGCCTGTTAGGTAAAATTTATCAATGATCCCCAAATCAATGCTCGACATGCTTTTGTGGTCATTTGTGGGCATGCACAGAGTGATGAAAGGTTTGGGCTGCTTGATAGCACATTCCCAGCTGAGGCAGATTAAGGCAACGCTCTGCCTTCCTATTTCAGCTCTCACACTGTAAATAAGTGTTCTTTTTGTGGTCCATTTAGTGCCACATTTTTCACATTTTTGTGCTTTTCCTTGGTTATTTCACTGTTTAAAATGGCCCCTAAACATAGCGCTGAAGTGCTGTCTAGTGTTTCTAAGTGCAAGTAGGCTGTGATGTGCCTTATGGAGAAAATACACGTGTTAGATAAGCTTTATTCAGGCATGACTTATAGCGCTGTTGGCTGTGAGTTCAATGTTAATGAAACAACAATATATTGTATATTAAACTAGGTGCCTTTAAACAGAAACACACATAAGACAATGTTATGAATTGATCAGTTGATGGAAATGTGACTAGAGGTTTGTGGGAACCTAACCCTGTATTTCCTTCAGGAGCAATGGTTCAGTATCTGCTAATGCAGCATTTTCAGTGACTATAGGACATAGTTACGGTGAATAACAAAAACCAACTGTGTGTTTTTATTAACTCATGGTCTTTCTTGCAGACAGAATTCTCCTTTTGTACTATAACCTTGAGTTTTGAGCTTTACCATTCACCAAATCACCCCAGCCAGATGGAAATGTCCTCATTCCTCACATCAAGTGAGGTAGAAGCTCCCCCTAAAACACTCCCCCTTCTCTCCATTTCCATTGTCACAGTCTTAGTTAGATACTTTTGATAGAACTGATACAGCAACTCTTAAATGGTCTCTTTGCCTCTGATCTGGCTCCCTCCGATCTCTCCTCCATTCATTTCCCAGAAAGATCTTTCTAAAATGCAGCTTTGATCACATTATTTCCCTGCACATAACCTTCAGGGGGTTCCCTTTTGCCAATAGCATTGATCTGGCACTCATCACTAGATACTTACTGAATATCCACCTCCCAACTTTCTTTGTGTGACAATGTGCCCAGTTCGCTTCCTCAGCCTTCCTTACAGCACATGGCTTAACACTTGCCGGTAAGTTGTATGCAGAAGAAATTAGGTGGGGCTGATGGGAAATCCTTTAAAGAGGACAGACTTGACTGGCATCAACTTTTTAACCTTTATCCTTCTTTCTTTTCTTGGGACTTGATTTTGATGTGGCAGCCGTTGTGCTAACTGTGAAGACAGAAGCAAAACACAAAGGATGGAGTTGTAGTTGTCTATTGTTGTGCAACAAATCATCCAAAACATAGTGGCTTGAAACAACCACCATTTATTTTCTCACAATTCTGCTATCGAATTGGGCTAAGCTGAGTAATTCTTCTGTAAGTCTTGCCCTGGGGTCACATGTGTGGCTGATCCTGGATGGCCTAAAACCAGGATAGAGCCCATTTCTCATTCTCCAGGAAGCTAGGGCATCCTTACATGTTTGTTAGGCAAGACAAAGAGGGCACGTGTTGCAAGGCTTCTTGAGGATAAGGCTCAGAGGTCACACAAAGAAACTTCTGCCATATTCTATTGGTCAGAGGAAGTCACATGACGGCTCACATTAAAAGACATGTGTCCAGGGATGGGAGCAATGCTTGTGGTTATCTTTGCAACCAATTTACCATAAAGCACAACATCAGAGGACAGAAGAGCCTGGATGCCCTGGTTACTGGGAGTCATAACACCAGTTCTGGACTTCTTGTTATATAAGAAATATAAATCTTATTTGTTCTAGCTTCTGGAGCTGGTGGTACTGGTGCTGGCCTTAGGGGTTGAGAAGAGAAGGAACAGATTGAAGATAAAGCATTTATGAGGTAGAGTTGGTAGAACTCAGACATCCCCTGGTAGTATTTTGAGAATTTTCCAAAGACACCCCCAAGTTTAATCCTCTGCCAGGTTCAAGTCGAATATATTCCTAACTGGTATAAGTCCTTCCTAACTATGATTTTATTGTACCCTGGTATTTCTAATCAGTTGTTGAAATCTCACAGGTCATTTTTATTATTATTAAAAAAGTGCCAAAATTTATGAATGATTCATATTGCTTAAAAAATGAATTAGAGTGGATCCAAGGTACCATTCTTGAATTAACCATCATTTTTGTTATAGGGATAAAAGCCAGAGATATACTGCCCTGTAGGAGCAAGTCCATCATCCTTTGCTCGAGGCTAATGCAGTTTCGTTAATATTCATAAGAGACTGTATTCAAGTCCCTGTTGGTTTTATTGTGTGCCCTTACTCCCACTCTCAAACCAGACTCTCTCCTATCCATTTCTGAGAGCCCCCAGGAGTGCTGCCCTGTGCATACAAATCACTCCCCACCATTACCTAATGCTATGGGTTCCTGAGGCAGCACCTACAGTGCTTAGCTCTGACAAACTCTGTGAGATGCTGCTCTGAGCTGGAATTATTTTCTTCTTGGTGTTCTTCTGACTCCTTCTGCCACCAGGCAGCATTTATTACTCCTCCTCACACCACCAGCACATGTTAAATACCCTTTTCATTGTACAGACTAAGAAGGAAGATGCTCCTTTCTGCTTATGCTTAGAATCCCCCAGCAAAGTGGACTGAATGCAAAAATTTTACAGCAGAAAACTCTTGTGTTCCCTGCTGGAAATAACTGTGGTAAGATTCTTTCTCTCTTTCCCTTTCTCTCTCTTTCTCTTTCTCTTTCTTTGTCTCTGTCTCTCTCTCTCTGTGTTTCTGATGGATTTCAGAAGCCTCATTCTTGACACTGTCATCACCAGTGGTGCTGAAATATCTGCTCGGCTTCTGATGAGCTTGCCTGCCACCTCAGTGCTGGAGACCACTCAATACCCAGGAAGACCCTTGAGAACTGAGAAGGATGTTTCCTCCATGTTTTATTCAGAGGTTGTTCAACAGTGGTATTGCTTGGATCCTAAATATTTGCTATTGATACTTTTAGCTTTAAAAATAAATTTTACAAAAAGTTTTCAAATAGCTACTTCACATATGTGGTTAAAAAAATCCAAGCAGTACAAAAAATATTACAATGAAAAACAAGTTTCTCTAATCCTGAAAAACAGTTCCTTGGTCTCCTTCACTTGAACAAACTTCCAGAGTAGTCTGTGCATGTTCATAAACATATCATCCAGCCCTTTTAATTCATGAGCACATCTTGGGCTGATCTGGAGGCTGGGTTAGGACAGGATTTGGAATAAGCTGCCTCACCATGTCCATACTTTCACTCCACTCTGACCCTCAGGCTCTGCTGTTTGATTCAGCCAGCCTCCTCCTTCCCTGATGGAAACTTCTTAATTGATCTCTTTATTCCATCTGCTGTCTTTTGAGGTCATATCAGTCATGTTTGCCCATGTTCAAACCCCAATGGGAGGCAGGGTGTAAGTATTTTTCTCAGGAGGTCTGTGAGCCCCTATGTGGGGATGAGAAGTCACCTACTTCTAGCCTTCAGATATGTCTGAGAACAAGCCCCAGTTGATCCTTGTGCCCCCATCTGTGTCTCTCAGCTCTCTCATTGTGGAAGCCCTGGCCGCTCCGCCAGCCTGATCCCCCAGCCCACCCCTCTCACTACATCCCCACCCCTAACAATACTCTGCAATTCTTCCAGCCCAGACTTGTCTGCACCTTTGCCAAGGTCCTCTTCATGGAATATCCTTTATTTTTATTCTCTTTGGAAATTCCTATTTTTCTATTAGGACTAAACTTAATTGTCATCTTTTCCATGACTGTTTTCTATGATTTCTGTTCCCTCTTGACCCCTGAGTTGAAGTCATCATGTCAACTTTGGCCAATACTGTCTCCAGCACTTCTGTTACCCAATCCATCACATTGTGCTTCCATTTTATCTTTTTTTTTCCCTTAGGTTTTTCTCTATGAGCAACTTGAGAAAAAGACCTTGGTGTTAAAATGTATGCACACCACATACATGGCATTTGACAAATGTTTCTTAAATGAGCTCTTACACATAATATATAATTTTTGTACTTAGGCAGCTTTGGTGCTATGGAAAGGGTTTTGAATTTGGAATCAGTTGAAAGAAGCTGGGAACTATTGCCCTACAGGCTATAGCCCAAAAGTCTTTGCATGCAAGCTAGTATCCCCTGCATCAGGAGACCTGCCTCTAAATCCTCAACCACTTAGTAGCTGCAACAGTGGGCAGTCACTTAATCTCACTGAGCTTTGGTTTTCTTGTCTGAAGAAAAAGAGGATTTATATACCTTGCAGAGTTCTGAGAACTAATCGTGATTACAAGAAGCTGCCCAGGAGAGTGCTGGGCACCTACTGGGTGCACAATACATGTTAATTAAGCTGACACAAATGCCCAAAGGAATATTCTGATTTGTAAACATTTTTACGTGCTTCTACATTTTATTTTTGAACACACGCATGCGTGCGCGCACACACATACACACACACACACACACACACACAGACTGTTTCTTCCTCTCTTGTAAATACAGGTCCAGTATCTAGTTTTTTTGGTTGGTTACACAACAAACCTCTAGGAAGAGGTCTTGTAGATGACAGAGAAGGTGAGGCAGCTTTGGCCGCAATTTTGATGTTATGCCCTGGTGATGTTTCTTTTATTTTTGTGATTTTTTTTTTTTTTAGTCCAAAGCTGTTACATACCTTTTCTTTATGTGTGCAGCTGGTGTGTGCCACTTACCAGGATTTTGTCAGCCGTTCTGATGGCTGCTGTCCATATTAGTATTCTATGGGCCTAGGATTTCTAGTCTTCCTGGAAAGCCCTGATATCTTATCATGTGGATGCAGGAAGTTTTTTATTTATTTATTTTTTTCAGTGCTTACTTTGCTTCCATTTTTAGGTATGATTGAATTCTGTAAAAGCCTCTCAGTGAAAGAATGTCTTTTGATAAGCACTTGAAATCCTTCATTTGTCAGATTTCACTTTTAGTTGGTGTTTGGGCTACTTTATGTAACAAAGGCACCCTGGGCTCTCCATCTCCGTCTCGCACAGGCGTGTATACCCATGTGTCCTCTCAGTGCTGGGCCCTCAGCACACACAGCAGCAGGGTCTGCCTGCTCCCGGTTGCTTTTTTATTTCTGAGTGTATTTGCGGAAAAGTGAACTTCTTTCATATCTGTTCCTGTAATGGTTAATTTCATGTGTCATCTTGACTGGGCTGAAGGATGCCCAGTTATCTGGTAAAACATCATTTCTGAGTGTATCTGTGAAGGCACTTCCAGAAAAGGTCAGCATTTGAATCTGTAGACTGAGGAACGATGATCAACCTCACTCTGGTGAGGGCCTGAGTAGAGCAGAAAGACCAAGGAAGGGTGAATTTGCTTTTTCTGTTTGAGCTGGGACACCCACCTTCTCCTGCCCTTGGACATCAGTGCTCCTGGTTCTCAGGCTGTTGGACTTGGACCGGGACTTACACCACTGGCTACTTTGGGCTCTCCAGCTTGCAGATGGCAGATTGTGAAACTTCTTGGCCTCCCTAATCATGTGAGCCAATTCCTATGGTAAATCTATTTTTTTTCTCTCTCTCTGTATTTATGTCTATATCTATATCTATCCTAGTGGCTCTGTTTCTCTGGAGAACCCTGATGAATACAGCTCACTTAGCCTGCTTCTCCACTGTCAGGTCCGGTTCAACTTTAGGTCTCAGCTCTCCATCAGTGATAACTGGGCTCTTGGGGGCTGTGGTCCTCCCTCACTGAGATGCTACTATCCCTACACTGTCCCCAGTGACAGAGTGTATTAGGGGACAGTGTGTGGGGAAGCCCATGATCCTACCCCATGTACTGCACATTGCCCATCCTGTACTTCTCCTTAGCACCACCAGTGTGACCTTAACAGTCTCAGACTCAAATCTTGGAACTACCAGGAAGAAGGTAGCACAGATCAGAAATATCTTGAAACTCTTCCCCAAATCAACTGGCCACTACTAAAAGGAATCTCTCCCTAATCATATCTTCCTTGAGGCCCAGCTGGCTCCTGGGTTGGTAAGTTGGAGTTTCTTCTCAGAGACAGTAATGCAACCCTTTTCATTATGGAGCCCAGATCCCCAACTCCTGCCTATCAGGTTGTTCAAAGAAAAACTCAGCTCCTACGCCTTTATTACTCGGAGTAGTTCCTATTCCTTCTGTCTCAACCACAAGGTCCAGCACAGTGTGGCTCTCACTTTCACAGCCAAAATGCCCACCAAGGTGTCTTAGCAAACAAAAGAGCAAACTTCCCCCCTTCCTTGAATTTTACCACTTTCCTTAGAATATTAAAGTGATTACAGTTAGTTTAAATTATTTAAAATCAGTAACACTTTTCTCCTTATGGCACATGGATCCCTACTCTCTCAAATATTCACTCCTAGTTTTATGTTTCAAACATATTTCTTATTGGTACATTAAAAAAAGGCACTTTAAACCCGTGAATCCATGGCCATTTCAGTTACAATGGATCTACTAATTCATAACTATTGCAATAATTACAGTAACTATTATTAATGGTAAAGGGAATTATTAAATTATTATTAGTTATATATTAACTATTAATGTGTACCATTATAAATAGCTGTGACAACTCATAATGCACAATCATCATTCAAGGAAAGAATATCTTTAGAATTCCATACCCAGGGTGGAATTTAGCTGTAGGATGTACTGGAGCAGTGTACCAGCCAGCATACCTTTCGGTTGGTTCATAGTGACTATTCTGATTGATAGGTGTTCTCCTCAATATTTTTTATTATTGCCCATGTCCATGCACATATCTGGCATCAAATAAACAGCTGGGAATAAAATTAGTCAAGCTTCTAACTACTTGGAATACATAAGTCCAAACATTAATTTATTTTAATTACCGAATTGGCTTAAGCAAACAGACACTTAAATATCAGAATGATATTCAAGATTTGCTGAATGTGTAGAACTCCTTTCTAAGGGTTGGGACTGTGTGTTCAGGGAACTGAAACTCAAATTGTGCAGATGGAGCACCCCACATAATGAGCACTCCATGCTTCTGTGAGCTACGCTTGTTTGTCCAGGCCTTACCCACTCATGGGACAGTCTTGGCCTTCACTGATGATGGCAGTGGTTTTTGACTGTGATAATCTGCACAATTTGATTCTCGGGGCTCTTTGTCTGTCTTCGGTTTCTGGTGGCTCACTTGTTTGGTGGTAGTTTGCTGCTACTTGGTGGCTTCTGTGGTTTCCTGCCCTTGGTCCTCTGATTTTTTTTTTTTAGCTTTTTTTTTTTTTTTTTTTTTGAGACAGAGTCTTGCTCTGTTGTCCAGGCTAGAGGGCCATGGTGTCAGTCTAGCTCACAGCAACTTCAAACTCCTGGGCTCAAGCGATCCTCCTTTCTCAGACTCCTGAGTAGCTGTGACTATAGGTGTGTGCCACCACACCCAGCTAACTTTTTTCTATTTTTCGTAGAGATAGAGTCTTGCTCTTGATCAGGCTGATCTCGAACTCCTGAGCTCAAGTGATCTTCCGGCCTAGGCATCCCAGAGTGCTAGGATTACAGGCATGAGCCACTGTGCTGGCCTTGCTCTTCTGATCTTTTCCAAATGGCCCTCCTTGGGTAGCAGGAGCCTGGGATTCCAGCTTGACTTGTGGCTGGGGCAGAGCTGGGTGGCAGCTGCATGCTGTACAGCAAAGGGGAACTGAAGGAAGCATCCAGATATAGTGTCAAGTGAGGTGGAAAGTTTTACAGATGGGGCAGGGAGCAAAACCTGGAGCTTGCTGATGAAAGAGATCAGGGAGGAGAAAGAGCCAGGGGAGATCATTGAGGCAATAACCTATGGAAGATGGGCACTTTCAAAAGGGACTGGTGGCTTTGGGTAGAAAAGAGCTATTAAAGGCCAGCCATCTTTCCCAAGTGTTGCTGTCATTGTGGGCATCTTTATTCAGCAGAGAACTCTGTTCACACCCCCAAGACCACACCCCCGCCCCAGGACTGTAGACCTTTTACGCACATGAGATGAGCTAATATCTAAGCAATGACAGATCTCATGTCCTGTACTTTTAATTTTGTTATTCCTTCTCTTAAGACACTTCAAATAAATTTTCAAGGGAGCTTATCCAGGGGTGCCTGTGTCACCACCCAGAACTAAACTCACACCAATGGCCTATATTGGGGACCCCATACTTCAGCTCTCTCCTATTTACTGTGTGTTCTCTGCCTTTCTAGGGCACCCTCTTTAGTGGGATCCTCCATGAATGTTGAGCAGCCATCACTTTCCTCTTTGTCTGAAAGTCATAATCCCCATGTCCTAGAGCCAGACATCAGTCTCTGAGTCCCTGCTGACCTGGCAGCACCCTTGCAAATAGTTTCCTAGTGTCCTTTCCTGGAAGCTCGACAGAAGTATGCAGACAGTTCTCCACTCCGACATACAGGAAGGTATACAGATGGAAAGGCAAGAGATTGTGCAGTGACCACCAAGTCTGAGGCTCTCTTGTGGCTGCTAAAGCCAAGGGAACAGGGACACCACTTCCAGGTTTGTGCTTCCTTCCTCTGTTTTAATGTTGTGTCTATCTGCTACTCCTGCCCCCCCTCTGGCTTGTCAGCCTGATGAAGAGACCTCAGCACTAATTGTCCCCTCTCTTCTCCTCTTGAGTGCCATTTGTAGATGTTAATGCTCCTCTCAACAGGAGTGAGGTGAAGAGTTCTCAACACTTGGTCCTCATGATGCACCTCTGGCTGCTGCAATGCCAGCCCAACTTGACAGAAGTTGGAGAAGGGTCACTGCATGGTGTGCAAGCCTGTCAGTTGCAGCCAGTGCACTTCAGGCTGCAATGACATCCCAGGAAAGAGGACTGAAGGAAGTTTTTCTTCCATTTGAAAATCACAAGATCTAGGTTATCCTTGGTAGCAAGGTGGACCCTGCCTTTCTAGTAGGAAACATGTATTTCTACATTTTCACAATCATTGCAGCCTCTGTTGGGAGAGACAAATGAACCAGCTGAGATACTTCTCTACATACTCACTCCCACAAATGTTGATAGTCTGGCCCAGGAGCCTGAGCTATGTGCTGGAAATGTCATAGGATAATATAGGGATCAATGCATCAGTAGGAGGCAGTGAATCATGGCCAATGGGCTGCTTGGAACAGGGAAAAGAGCTCTGGGCTTACCATCAAGAGAAGAAGTCTCTAAAGTCACCTTCAACATAACTTGTGTAGCTTTACCTATCTATATTTGGACCCCATTGTTCTTGTCTGTACAATGAAGGGATTGATATAGATAATTTCTAAATTACCTTTCAGCTGAGTACACTTGCAGAAATGCCATAGATTTAACATTTTTGGACTTCAACAAAGCACATAAGAGATTGTTATATACCTATGAACAAGATGCCAAAATGCGAGTGTGATTACCAAAATTCAGTGGTTTGGTAATAGATGGGATGTCATAGTAATCTGTAAGCCATATTTGATATCTCCCAGGAAGTAGGCACCTCATGATATGCTGCAGTGCTCTATCCTACCCTAACACTTTCTTTATAGTATGGGTGAATATAGAAGTGTGTATGAAAATTGTGTGGATGGCTGAAGACTGGGAGAAACGGCAAGAAAGAATGAGGGTTAAAGATTTCTCAACCTTAATTTTTATCCAAGTGTTCCCCAGCTCCCAATGCAGAACTCTCTTTGCTTCTCAAAATCCTAAATTGAGAAGAATAAATGAGTAGAGATTTGGGCTTTGCAGCAGCAAGTAAGAAGGACAGTTAAGGCTACAATTTTTACCTTTTTGAGTCACAGATTCTGTTGAACAACTGATGACATACACATTCACACATAAATACACACACACACAGAAGCATATATATATAAATTTTTTTGTATACCACTTTCAGAAAGTTCGTCTACGTATTCAGTGTTAAGAACACTTAGAGGATTCGATCAATGGCATGATGTAGTTCCCCAAAATCTTATGAGATCGTGGAGGGAATTAATGGAGTACAGTGTTTATTGATAGTAGAGATCTAATCTGTTCACATCAGCTGACACTGGAAATTTGGGCTTCACTCTTAGATGACTCTTTGCAGAGGTACAGACAAGCCAGACATTTTCAGAGGAGAAAATGTCTTGGTATCTTGGCATATGCAGAGAAGCTGAGGTGACTCAGCAATCTTGTCATAGAGAACAGATGTGGAGAGGAAAGAAGAAATGCATGGGCAATGCTTAGAGTAATGGCCTTGAAGACTCAAAGGAAGTAGACTCGAATATTCAGGATAATTTTCATAATAGGATTTGGAATTCAAGGTAATCCTCAAGTTAACCAGAAAGCTAAGTTTAAGAGAAACTTTTATTCCCCTTAGCTGAGCTTTTGTTGTGCTGGCGTGGTTGCATGAATGAAAGGCTACGGTGAGTGCCTTCACTGATGCCGTGGGGTCAACCTGATGGTCTTGGTAGATGTGGAGGCTGAATCATCCAAGCACGCAGGGATTATAGCCTACCTAAGTAAGCACTAAAGGACACTGAGAAGGTCTTTTACCTTAATGTCTATGTCCCGGTGTTTCCAACCAGCATGTATGCTTCCCAGATGTCACATGCTTAAGATGGTTCTGATCATAAGCTCAGATGTGCACCGTAAGTGCGACTTCCTTTATTTTTTAATCCAACAGGTTATCTTCTATCTCAAACTTCCATTGTGCCTCATTAATCTAATTATTTCCAGGTAAATTCTGTCATTTCCAGGTTTTCTGGGTCATTTTGATATAAACCCAATCAATTCAGGATTTTCCCTCACTCTCTTTCTCTAGATTCTGGGTCTTGATGAAGATAAAACAGACGAAGTCTGTGAGGTGTCCAGAGGTTAGAAGAGTCATCTTGATATAGTGGCCTTGGATGAGATGTATATTGCCTTTAATGGTTCTTGGTCACTGGTCTCTCTTCCTGTCAATACCCACTGAAATATCTGTGTTAGCTCTCTGTCACATGGCTGTAGTTGCTCATATTTACATTTTCCTTTTTCTCAGGCTCATAGATTCTCTCTCAGCCTACTTGCAAGCCTCTATGAAGAGCTGTTCATGTCTTGTGGGGAGCTCTGTCGTAAGTTCCCTTTGCTAAAAGGCGTCATGCTCTAAGCTCTACTCAATTGCTCTTCCACCATGCTGGCGTGGGGGCTGTTTTTACTTCCCTAGGATGTAAGGTACTGGGATTCTTTGTTCTTAAAGTCCTTAAATGTGACTGGTATTTCTGTCCCCTCCCTCCCTTTGCCAGCTCAGCTTGGGACTGAGAAATGCACAGGAAAGTTTACACCTATTTTTCTACTCTGTTTCATTCTCCTCAGCAAATCCAGTTTGGATTGTTGTGGACCCTGGCACTTCATATATTTTCATTTTGATTTGAAAAGGGAAACATTTTATGTTGTGTATTCTTCAGGTTTTAGGCTTCCAACTAAAAAATCCTAGGTTTGCAAATAAAAAGTCATGACTTTCAAGTCTTTGCTAAAATTTTCCAGAATCTATTTAGAAGCTCAAAAGCATAGTGAGCCTCTGTTTCCTTGTATTCTGGATAATTCTTGCCAGGAGATAACACCTGCTATTGATTCAGGGGATGTGGATGAAAAGTCTGATCAGAAAGTGTGGAGGTCGGGGGTTGCAGGAGCAGCTAAAATGATCCCATGATACAATTGGATATTTATGTATTTATTTAAGTCCACTTTCCTCTGCTGGACACAAATATCTCATGACAGGAACAAAACAGAGGATCCATCATCAGTCTGTACTAGCAACTTGGTGTCAATTAGTTTCTATTGTTTACACAGGCTGGTTCTGAGAACAGGCTCATTGGGGAGAGTGGAGAGGTAGGTTTGGGGCAAGGGCTGTGGAGAGAGCAGGTGCGGTGGGAGGAAGGGGCAGCTGGGGGCATTTTATGGGTAGTGGAATGCTGGGATGGAGGGTTAGGGCTTGAGGAGAGGAAAACAGGGAGCACGTTGTGGAGGGCACAAAAGACAAGCTTCACACATTTTATAATTATGCCAAAGACAGGAAAATACATAGCACATTTAGGCAGAGGACGAGAGGTTTTCAGAATCAGGTCAAAAACTGATTCAATGATTTGTAAAAGGATGTAAAAGACACACGTCTCAGATTTCCACTTTTACTATCTCAAGGTGATAGAATTCATCTCCAATATGACAGAAGTTAAAGCAGCCAGAGAAAAAAGGACATGAATGGGGTGCCCGAGTCCAGCTGGGAGAAAGCCATTTGAGAACACAGGAGGGAAGAGTGACATTGGCATGACCTGAACCCATTATGAGACACAGAGTTGTTCTAGGCTGGGGGAGGAACAGTCTGAGGGTTGGGTGAGGGTACGTCATTCTAAAGTTAGAGCTTTTACATCTAGAGTGAGGAAAATAGGATCATGCCTTTTCAGGACACATGACTGAAGAATAGCTGGCTATTGTCTTCACGTTCTTTTCAGTGTTCCTCATTCTGTCTCCCTGCTCTGTGGCTGCATGAGCACACAGAGCGCTTCCCAAACTTTACTTCGATCATAAGTCATCAGATAGTGTGATGCCTCTTGGAAGGTATGCAAAAGAAGGATATGGTTTTTTTCCTTGAACGTTCCTCGTGTTCTGAGTTTTTGGCTCTCTTTTTAGAATGTCTTCACTAAAAACCATTCTATCACACGATGGCAGTAGAGATATAATCTAAATTTATAAGCTATGACGCATGGATGCATCCCAGTGGGGAGAAAAAAGTTTAATTTATGTTTGTCCATATATTTTTCATTGGTTGGTGTTTGTGTTCTAAGTTTCTGGAGGCATCAGACATAGAAAGGCCCTGTAATTCCAGACGGGATTAATGCAGACAATATTTCATTCAGGAAATGTGACCACAAATAAGAGAAGGTATCTTTAAATGACCTTTAAATTTTTTGAGATACCACTCAAGTGCCTGTAAAACCAAAATCAACTTTCTACTTGCATTCTTAATTTTCTCTGCACCTCATTTCTTTCCTGGATAGAGACAATTTTTCAGCCTGGCCAGGACAGGAAAAGCACCTGTGTAAGACTCAGACTTTTCCCCTTTCACATTTTCTTCATCCTCACTGTGAATTCCTCCTGTTTTCTTCCAAGAAAATTTTTCTTGGGTCCTAAACAGTGATAAATAAAGCAACAGGGGAAGTGTGGAATCCATTAGGGTGGGTTGAAAACCTTTGTTTGTGAAGATTTGTATATTTTGTCATTTTGTCTGGATATACCTTTTTCAAGCCACAAAAGCATTCTGTAGAGTAACCAATGTCTTCTTTAATAATGCCAGATTTTCTTCTGAGAGAGAGCTCCAGTGCCTCTCAGGATTCATCCATTCATCCAACACTCAACGGGTGTCCATTATATGCAACATTTTAGGGAAATAATACTAGCTAACATCGAGTGACACTAATCTCCTGTCTTACAGTGCTCCAAGTTCTTTACAAAAACTGTCTCATTTGATCCTCTCTGCCTTGCCTAGAGGTAGTTACTAGCAATATCCTCATTAATTTTACAGATGAGGAAACCGAGGAAAGTAAAGCAACAAAATCACACAGCTAGTCAGGGACAATTCCATGATTAGCAACCAGACGGTCTGGCTTCAAAGTCCATGCCATTAACCGTTGAGCTGTAAGAGACAAAGGTTCTGGCTTCAGGTAGTTTATAAACTAGCAGGACACGAAAAGTCTGCAGTCTAAGGCAGACATATTGAAACCAAATGAGATGTCATTTTGGTGGCACAACAGATGTGACTCACGAGAAAAATAGAAAACAGGTCAATTCGTTAAAGGTTCATGGTTTATTCAGGGAAAAATTGGGAGACAGGAAATTCTTCCATTTAGAGAGTGAGAAGAATGTTTCTTTTCCTCACTTTTTCACCCTCGATATTGCAAGGTTTTATTTGGGATTTCTGATAGCAGTGTGAGGAAACTGAGTTTTAGGGATCTCAATTGGGGGGAAAATTTTGGCTTTTTTTGGGGGGGGATAGGGGGCAGTGGCTACTGGTCTGTGTTTTTAGAAGTATTTTGGCCTGAGTGCTTTTGTGGGGTTGTCTCTCTTTCACGCTCACTGTTTTCCTTCTTCAAATGCTTTCCTCCTGGGAGTCCCCTTTGAATCCAGAAAGCTCAGGGAAGATGAACAGGCAGGCCACATAGCATGGAGCTAAATTCAAGGGTGAGAAAGGAATTTCGGATCTCCTTCTTTGCCCACCTAAGCTTGTTTGGGATAGGAAAGGAGGCCAGGATTCAGGGTACAAGCTCCAGAAATAGGGAGTATGCGTTTATCTGAAATATCTCTTGTGCTATAATTCTCAGGAACCAGGGTGAAGCAGATGGATTATATAAACCCAACACTGATCTCTTCACATAAAAATTAATTCTGTCTGAATAGCAAAGGTGTCACTAAATCATATTCTTGGTGCATCCAAGATTCTGTTAACTTTGTATTTTCCAATTAAATTTCATGTTAAGAATAGTTTGGGGTTGTTTAGCTCTTGTCCTAGAAAACACTGTTATTTTGGAATAACTATAGTCCTCTTTATTTTTTCTTTTCCAAATTTTGAAATTTGCATGGGTGGGTTAAAAATTAGGTAACTAAAAACACCTGCTTTCTCTGTACTTCTAGACACAAAGGACCATTAAGCTCTTTTCTGGTCCACTTTTGAATGTCTAAAGTTTGAGAAAAACATCTTCAGAAGACAGATAATCAAATTGAGGCCATTCTTAGGGATCATGACATTAAATGGTGCTAAGGATACTCAAAATGACAAAAATTCAAGGAATAAAAATAATGCTTGACTTTCATTTTACTGTTCAACTA
Source organism: Propithecus coquereli (assembly GCF_000956105.1). Lineage (NCBI taxonomy): Eukaryota > Metazoa > Chordata > Mammalia > Primates > Indriidae > Propithecus > Propithecus coquereli. Next base: position 3,117,664 of record NW_012145856.1, read on the forward strand.
TTTGAACTATTAAAAGTGAAAAAATTTATTATAGTACAACAGTTTATGTTTTCCCATTTCTAAAGAGATAAATAAATAGAGAAATGGGGCTATATTTCTCCAGAGATGAATGGCTTAAGACAACAGAGAGACTATTCACTAAAAGCCATAATGAGTAGGAGCTAAAAATATAGCCACTTTATGATGTCTGCAGTAGCTCCTCAGCTATCTGCATTTTATGGGGTGGAAGAGAAAGTGTCTTCACTTGCTCTGACTTATCCTCTATTCAGTGCACTTATTCTATCTCTCAACATCATTTGTTTGGCATCCAAAGTATTTCCATTTACTTTTACAATAGCCAAGAAGCAGCCTGGCTTAGAAGGCCAATCTGAATGTGAGGTGGAAGAGAAGGCAGGGCGTGATGTTATAATTTTGATCAAAATGTCTATCTGTGTGAATCTGAAACCCTAGAAGTGAAATTTTTGGTCAATGTGTCCTCATTTTTAAATCTCTATGCTGTGAAGCAACCTTATTAAGAATAAATAAGGCAATGTCCATGAAACAGGAAAAGGCTCTGTGTCCAGTAGTAAGATTATTCTGAGGTTGCATTTAAATAGTCAATTAAAGTTCTTTTCTATGGAAGGTACAGCTGTTATGTCTTATAGAGAGAAAACTGTCCATTTTTAGACAACCCTTGCCCTGCTTCAGAGACTCAGGCAGGGCCAATCTTTTTTATTTTTTTTTATTTTATTTTTTTTATTATTATTCCAGGGTATTGTGAGGGTACAAACATCATAGCCACACTCTATGTCTTTGCCCCACCCAAACGCGGGTTAAAGGCATGCCCTTCCCTCCCTTTAGTGCTCCCCGCATCCCCCAGTTGTAGACCTGCCCCCCCATCTCCCCAATCCCTAGAGAGTATTTCTGCCATGTGATCACCCTAGTGTTGACCAGTTAGTACCAATTTGATGGCGAGTACAACTGGATCCCTTTCTTCTGCTCTTGTGATGCCTCACTTTGGATAATGGGCTTAAGTTTAATCCAGGAAAGTATAAGAGGTGCTAGATCATTGTCGTTTCTTATGATTGAGTAATATTCCATTGTAAATATATACCAAATTTTAATAATCCACTCATGGATTGACAGACATTGGGTTGTTTCCACATCCTTGCAATAGTGA
>NW_012145856.1:3121583-3138172 GCF_000956105.1 Propithecus coquereli
TTTTTCTGAATTTGTTGAGGTCTGATTTGTGGCCTAGTATGTGGTCAATTTTGGAGAAAGTTTCGTGGGCTGATGAGAAGAATGTAAATTCAGCTTTATTTGGGTGGAATGTTCTGTAGAGATCTGTCAGACCCTTTTGTTCAAGAGCTCTGTTTAAGGGGAAGGGCCAATCTAAACTAATAGGACCGTTATCTCTGACATGAGGTCAAACTGTAAATAAACCTCTCAAGAAGAGGAAAGTAGTGATGCTCATAGTCTCAATAGTTCAGGAAGCAGAGAGCCTTCTAATCAGTACACTTTTGTTTAGTTTCCTTATCAAAATTCAGATGTAACTGGAATAAATTATTATTACCATCTCCTTTCACTGTGTAAATTCTATTTTTTATTGATTTTACATGATTTTCTGTAAAGTGGCAAACCAACCTGGTCAGTTCTTGGCTGGTGTTTATCTCGCAAAAGGGCTCTGGAGTATTAGATATTCTCATTGTAATAAGCCTGCCCAGCCCATGACCTAATGACTCTCCCTCCTTTTCTGAGAACTACTCTCCTCTCCTCATCCAGGGGTTGGGCCTCCAGATCCACGTTTGTTCTACATGACTTTTCTCGCTTGGTAAGAACTGACTATCAGGAGTTGAAACTTATTTCAAATTGGGACTCATCACATTCTCTTTTCTAGGATTTGGAAGGGAGGAGAGGAGAGAAACAGGCAGGGAGAATATGAGAATGGAGGACTGGAAACGAAGCAATGAAATGCAATGAAAACATGTATTGCCAGGGGCTGCAGAGTACCCATTTTTTCCCTGTAGTCAAAGGAGGAGAGAAAGCTGAGGAAGTTGATCTGGAGTGCAAGTGAGAAAAGAGAAAGACAAAAAGCATCAGCAGCTTTGCAGTTTTTTTTATCTCCTTGGTTTTTATAAGACTGCCTACATCCTCATAATAAATTGTCCCAATTTATTTTATCTAGATCGAACTGGTTTCTGTAACTTTCAATCAAAGGGTCCTAACTGAAACACATACTAAAGAAGACACCAATAATTTATTTGGCTTGTGGATTTATTTTCAATAATTTAAAATATTAATCTGAAAAATGGCTTATATCCAACTTGATATGACTTTAGGACAGGAAAGTCAGGTGCTGACTAAATGTGTCTATGGATGTGCTTCAGAATTCATACATAGCAGATGTGAATGGTAGCTTCTTGCTATCTCTAACGAAGTGGGTATATTATTTAACCTCTCTGAGCCTCAATTTCCTCCAGTTTAAAATGGAAATTATACCTATCTCATAGGACTGTTGTTAAATTTATGAGTTACAATATATAAAGCAACAAGCTAGCATATGAGTATTCCTTATTCGTTATTGGAGGTTTCTATTAATTTGCCTTTTTTTTTTCCTGATCCTACTCGGGATTGGTGCAGGAACTGGACAGGACTGAATTTGGGCTGGAGGAGCTATGGTCTTCAAGCAGAGGCTGGAGGGAAAGGAGTAGATGGGCTGAGAATCTCAGAAAGGGAGAGTGTAGAATAGGGGAGGATCAAGAGTAGGGACAAGAGGACCACGCTCTGGCCCCGCCCCCAGAACTGTGGCCTAATCAGTGAGGGCTCTCGAGAATCAAAGGAGCCCCTCCCCAGGAGGCAGGAGGAAGAGGGAGGAAATCCAGACTCCAGTTCTTCTACTTTCTGGCTTTGGGGAGGGCCGGGCAACTCTTCCACAGACGTGGAAAGGCAGGCTACAGGGAGATGGCAAGTGTCTCTCCCAAGAGATGTATCATTCTTCCGGCTGTGTGCAAAGAAAAAATAATGTATTGGACTGATTATCAGTAGTTCTTTCTGCTATTTTAAAGAGAGGCTTGGAGGTTTGTGTAGTTGACAGTCTTCAGAGTTCACGAAGGTCCTTCCTTTAATTTGCCACTCTCCACCCACGTGTTAGTCTGCAGCAGAGGTTGTGCTGATTTGGTACCAACACGAGTTAGAAGACTAATGGCCAAGTCTCAAAGTGAGCTTGATGGGTGAATTCTGAGGAGCAGGAAGGTTATAAATGAAGCCTACTCCTTTAAGCAGTATTTTAAAAAAAAAGTTTGGCAAATTCTTGTATGATCTTGAACAGGGGGCAGTGAACACCATCTGTTTTGTTTTGTTTTGCTTTTGGAATTATGTAGGATAATTCCTGCTGACCCTTGATACATGCACAGCGTGGCCTCCAGTAGGCACAGACTGCTCTGCTTCTGGGTGTCCTGAGCCTGCTTTTCATACTTGCTTTTGTTCATCTTTAGGGACAGGAGCTCACTGTTGTCAGAATTTGTTTACCAAAAATTGCTTCTAATTTCCTGCTGAAAATTAAGCATAGCCTAAGATACCAAATGGCTAAACTTATTAGAATAGTCTCTAAAATAGGAATAAATAGACTCTGATTGAGGGCCTAAGGCACATTTCTCTATGTCATGAATTGTGTTAGTTCATGTACTTTATAATATCTATTTTGAAAATTTATAGCCTCTACTCTTTCTCTCTCATTACAAACAAACAAACATTACTTTGTCCTGAGTAGCTGAGGTTTTTAATAACTGACACTTATTATATTAAAGTTACGTAGTAGAATACATGCTGGTACCACCTAAGTTTAAACAATACTAGCTGGAAATAAAAATTTTAGAAAGATAGTAAATTCTAACATTAGATTCTTTTGTTGGGAACCAAAGGACAGCCCAGCAGTAAACAAAGAATTGAGGGAGAATACATTAAATACTGTACTTTGGAAGACACTTGTTCAAAATATATGCATACATCTTTGTCAACTTAAGTAAATTAATTAGTTAGTCCAAACAATTTAGCTTAGAAATCATGTACCCAAGATATGCTTCTATCTATAATAATAATGTTTTAAAATGAGCATCATTAAGGGCCCTTTTTAATACTATAAAATTTTCTTTACCTAAATCTAAAGCTCATTGAAATGCCTATTATGGAGACCACCAACAGCAAGGCAGGAAGTCTTGACATTTTGTTGGGAAGGGACAGAGTTACATCTGGAGAAATGTTCCGAGAAATTCATTGCAGGATCAGAGATATTCCTAAAGAGTGATAGAATGCAAGATATGCACCCCTTTTGCATAGGTAGCATTTCTAGTATCCCTGTTAACGTGAGAACACTTTCTGGAAGACAGGTGTCCTGGAAATCTATTTGGCCTATCTGAAAACCTCTTTTTCTTTTTTTCCATTCATCCCTATGTACCTTGAGAATTTTCTACCTGTGATTTGGGGTAGTCCTAGAGGATAGCTCCCAAGTCTGCTGGATTGGGAATAAATACGAGCCAACAGTGTAATGTTTCCTGTGTCCAAATCCTGTGTCGACCTTTACTAGCTGTGTGACCTTGGGGTGAGATTTTAAGGAGATAATGCATTTAAAGTGCTAGTATAGTACTTGGAAAATAGTAAACATTCAATAAACTAATGTTTCATCATTTAAAAATTATTATTAAAACATTATTCTTGTTTGTTTATGATCCACTAAAAATATCCAGCAATCCAAAGTGTCTTCTGTGTGTCTGGTGCTATGGAATGTGGGGCATGATGGTTTGGTGGGATGCTGCGGCTTTCTGAGGTCTCCCCCCACCTCTCACCTCCTGTCCCATCAAGCGGAGTTCACCCAAAGCAGAAGAAGAAGTACTTATTAAGTTGATCTGGTGTGATGAGGATGATGGCTTCATTCATACTTTTCTCAATACCCTCTGACTGAGTCTCAGCTGGTACCAAGATTGATGTGAGTGAGACTGAAAGACCTCTTAGTCCCCAAATATCTCCTGATCACTTGTCTCTGTGTCTGAAATGCCTCCCATAGGTCATTCTTTTGGCAAGGGATGTTTTGGAGAAGCAAAGGTGATTTTGACTAGTTCTCCCCTCCCTTTTGGAGGTGAGAGACAAGATGACTCCTGAGCCTTCCCACATCCCAGCTCTAGGTGCAGTCATCAAAGAGAGGTTCCTGGATGGGAAGGGCCACGGACAGCTTTTAAAGTTTAAAATTTCTCCCATATTTTTCATGGGTGGTTTCTACTGGAATAAACACAAAACATGCAAGCAATTTCTCAATGCCTTGTGTTGAAATCCGTGGGCTTCCATTAGAATCCTGGCTTCAGGCTTTGGGGAATCATATGTCCTTCTCCACTTTAGCTGGAGAAACAGAAGGTGGAGTGAAAGAGCCTGTTCAGAGCAGCCAGATTTTGTTTTGGTTGTCAGCTAAAACAGAAACCCCATCATTCTAGACTTGGCAGCTTGTTAGTAGAAAAGCTACTGGGAAGCTCTGAGTTGGTAATTTAGAGCACAAACTTATTCCCTGATACAGCTGCAGAGCAGCAGGTGGCTGTGACTTAAGCAAACACTAGCTTTGAAAAAAGGGAATAAGAAAGTGGAAGGACTTTTTTTTTTCTGTACACATCAATATGGCTAAGGATGTGAGAGTCTGCTTCTTGTTTCTCCAGGTTTGCTTCTTATTAGCTTGCTTATACATGTATAAGCAGCATTTTGCTCAATTCAATTTAATTTAAAAAAAAATTAATTGAGCACCTACTGTGTGACACCTACTGACAGACACAGGGCTAGGTATTGCGATCATCATTCCCTGTTTTAGATTTTGATGTAGAGACTGACATGCATATGGCTTCATCACAAAGGAACAAAGAAATTCCTTCAGAGCACTGGACAAGGAGTGATTCTGATCAGAGGAGAAGTCTTCCAGGAGAAAACGAACAGGAGCTAAAGGGATAAATAGAGCTGAAATGGATTAGAGGGAGAGAGTTCCAGGCAGAGAGAGCTGGGAAAAAAATTTGAAGCATATAAGAGGGATCGACGGTGGGAGGAAAAAATAGGGATATTCATTCTATGTCTCTGTCTGATGAATATGCTTATATTAAAAAATGCAAATGGTCCGTTAGACCACCTCTACCAAACCATCTGCCCTGGGGGTCACAGAGCACAGACGCTCCAAACTACAAAGGCATGCAAGAAACTTTTCTTGTCATACGAGGTACAGGGAAAAGAGAAGGAAGAATCGGCAAAAGGAAAAGACGACTGAGAGAAGTTATGAAAAACACACATAGAGTAATAAGAGTGTAAAAAGATAACTACATGTCCAATAAATGCAGAAAATTTGATAACTTTTGTCTACAGATCTATTATAGCTCCAAAGATATAATGGGAAAATGTTAGCCATATGAGCAGTACAAATGTAAGACATCTGTGATTTACCTTAATCAGAAATTTAATGCAAAGCTCAAATAAAGAAAACTACAAAATGCCCTAGAAGCTGTTTTTAAAAGGTTATTAAAATGATTTGACTAAATGAATAAAAATGCCTTGTGTTGAAATCTGTGGGCTTCCCAGATCAGAGGCTGGGAAGAGTAGGGGGAAGGATGAAGGGAGGTTTGTTAGTGGGTACAAAAATACAGTTAGCTAGAAAGATGATCCAGTGTTCAATAGCACGCTAAGGTGACTATAGTTAACAATAATGTATTGTATAGTTCAAAATAGCTAGAAGAGAAGAGCTGTAATGGTTCCAACATAAATAAAAGATAAATGTTTGAGGTGATAGATATCCCAGTTACCCTGATTTGATCATTATACATTGTATGCATGTGTCAAAAAGTACACATACCTCCAAAAGATATTTGAACAAAGTACACATAAAATAAAATAAAATAAATGTTCATGAATGGGAACTCTCAATTTGTGAAGATATTATGGGTACCCTAATTTTTATAGGTACAATATAATTTCAATTTAATTCCAAACAGAATTTTTTAAAAACTTGTAATTCTAAAAATTCATTTGTTAGAATAAATAGCAAAATAAAGAAGTTTGAAATAAGAAATGCTACCTTACTAGATAATAAAATGTATTTTAAAGCTAAAATACACAAAATTTTATGATATTGGGGCAAAATACAGATAACTCAAATAGAAAAAAGATAGTAAAACAAAATCCTGAAAAAGACATTTGTATATGTAAGAATTTAGTATGTGATTAAGTAGAAATTTATAATTAGTGAGTAAAGGAAGAATTTGTTAATTTATGGTTCTGGGACAATTAATTAACTCTATGGAAAAATTGTCTAATACTTATTGTATACTATATACTAAATTACATTAACATCGATTGAAGAGTTAAATGTAAAGGAATAAATTGCATGAGTATTTTTTTAAAACTATTAGTAACTATGTATGTGGGAAAAGCCTATTATCAACATAAAAACAAAAGAATAAACTATTACACAAAAATTTAATAGATTTGATTACCATGCTTATTTTTTAATACAAAAAACATTGTGATTCAGTAAATTAAATGAAAAAAAATGGAAAAGTATTTGCTACATGTGATTCAGTGTGTTAGATCTTTAATATATAAAATGGTGTTAACAGATTCTCTTATTCCTTTTGCACTGATATAACAAAATATCATAGACTGAGTAGCTTATAAACAACAGAAATTTATTTCTCACAATTCTTAAGGCTGGGAAGTCCAAAATGAAGGTGCTGATAGATTCCTGTCTTGGAGGGCTGCTTTCTGGTGCTTTCTAGCTGTGTCCTCACATGGTGGAAGGGGCTAGCCAGCTCTCTGGGGTCTCTTTTTATAAGGTCACTAATCCCGCTCATGAGGGCTCCACTGTCATGACTTCAACTCCCAAAAGGTCCCACGTGCTAATACCATCATCTTGGGGGTTTGGATATCAACATATGAATTTTGGGTAGACAAAAGCATTCAGAACACAGCTCAGATATATATAAAGGTGGAAAACATAGTAGGAAAATAAAGGGCATGGAGAGACAACTGACAAAAGATGACAAACAAAAAGTATACCAAAATTACCAAGAAACTTTTTTCTCTTACCAAATTTGTAAAGAATTTTGAAAGTATACTATTTGGTATTTTATGTAAAAGTGAGAAAAATGGAAATACCGTCTTAGTGTTAATGGAAATTAAAATGTTTAAAACCTATGGAGAATGATTTAATGACAACTGTCACAGGCCTTAAACATGTTTATGCCCACTCAGCAATTTCTCCTCTAGGAATGTATCCTAAGGAAATGATCAAAATCATTCCTTTGTGTGTAAAGACTTATCAATGAATATGTTTATCACAGTGGTTTTATTTTTTTATTTTTAAATATTTTTATTAAAAATTTTATCAGGAGGGGACTGAGCCTGAGGAGTCTGCAGGGCCTCAAGGCGCCCCCCACCCCGTCACAGTGGTTTTAAAAATAATAGTGAATAATTGAAAATTACTCAAATCTCCAAAAAGGGGATTGGCTAAATAAATTTATATGACAAAATATTATGTAGCCTATAAAAATCATGTTATATAAGACTTTAATGACCATGGGAAAATACTCCCCATTTACTTTATGTTGAAGAAGAAGAAAAAAGACTATGTGACATAATCCAGATTTTGAAAAAAATTAACAGTTGTGTACATATTTACAAATTTAATGACGTGAGCACATAGATCCACTCAACAGTGATTACCGATGAGTGATAGGATTAGAGGTTATTTTAATCTCATTCGTTGTATTTTTCTTTATTTTTTAAATCTGCTACAAACAATTTGAAATTAAAAAATAAACACACACACACTCCATTTTCAACAGCTTCATCTCGTGCCTGGCAAAGAACATTCTTTCAGAAAGAGGGCATTAGAACATTTAATAGTTGGAGTGGACAGTCTGGAAATAAGAGTGCCAGTAGCAGTGGGGATAATGCCAGGACCTGGGTTCCCGGATTCATGGCAGACTGGAAGACACAGAGGCCCCAGAGACTGAGAGTGGGAACAATCTGTAAAACTTCCCAGAAGCCTTCCCCTCCCTATTCTCTGCTCTCCCGGCCCTGCCATACACAAACCTAGAGCCAGAGGAAGGAGTTTGGGTTCTCATAGGAACTAAAGGGCTGGTGAAACAGTGAGTGGGACTAAGCTCTGGTGCTGTGGATTGATCCACATCTTGTACTCTGTGTGAACTCCCCTGCTGCCATGACCTTGAGAAGTACCTTTTATGTAAAATAGAAGAAAAGTGCTTTATTCCTTAAGAAGCTGACAGATTGGAGAATCCGAGGGAATGGCAGTTAACTGGGGATTCTCTTAACTCGGTAGGCCAGGAGAGCTTCATCAAAAGGAGTCAGCATGATGAATGAGAATTCCCATTACCCCAAATGAAAGTGAAAGGGGTTGACTGCAAGTGGGTTAGGGCTGAGAGCAAGGCCTGGGCAGAACACAGGAAGACTAAAATTAACACAGGGTTAAGGCTGGCCCTCTTCTACTCATTCATTCTCTCTCTCTCTTTCTCTCTTCTCTTTCTCCTTCTTTCCCTCCCTCCCTCCCTATCCACATTTATTAAGCACCTACTGAGTACCACCATACCCTGGGAGCCCTGGTTCCAGACTTCAAGCACCTCAGATCCTGCTGGAGCTACCCTTCTTAGTTTAAGGATTTTTTAATTGGCTCATTTCCTCTTCCAGGATCTGCTGGTCTCCTGTTTTCCTCTTTCTCCTAGAGGGGTTAAGTGAGTGATGATCTGTACTCTCCCCCATGACATCGAGTAGACTGTAGGATTTAACCCTCTTTTTGCTTGAAGGTGACTAATACTGAGAAGACAGAAGAGGATGGAGTTTCCTAGGTCAGTGGAGTGGGGTTAAGGGGTGGGGTTGGGAGAATCTTCTTACAATGCAGATTCCTGGGCCCTATCCAGATATCCTGGTTGAGCAGAGTTAGGGTAGGGTGCAGACCTTCTGTGTTTTTAACAATGTTCTTTGTTGATTCTGAGGTAGATGGTCCTTCACACTTGGAGAAATGTTGAGGCTTTGAGTCCTCATCTTGACATATTCTCTGCTTTTCTCAGTTTCAGGTCTTTTAGGTGACAGAGTCCATCTGTGGCCCCTAGAAGATTCCGTGAATGACTGTTAGGTCTCTAGCCAGGCAGGAGGGCAATTCAGTCCACATCTTGGCTCACTTTCCTGTTAAGCTCCCTTCTCTGATCCCCTGTGCCATTGAACAACTTGATTAAGAAACAAAATTTTTTTTTTTTTTTTTTAAGAAACAAAATTTTTGAAGGGACTTGTTCAACATCCTCTAGGTTTCAGGGAAAGTTCTAGAGAGATTTTCTGTTTCCTCAATAGAGAATTCCAGAAGTATCTTCTCTAGGTCAGTAATGAGGGAAGCAATAGCATAGTATGCAGACTTAGTTGTCAGGAGGGAAATTTGTGCCAATCAGTGCAGAATAACCCTCTGACATTCACATGCCTCTCAGATAGGCTCTGGTAACCGATCTGAGCTACCGATTTCCTCTCTCTACAGGAAAGAGATAGACACAACACTTCAGGATCTTTTAACTTTTACTTCTGTTCACTTGCCATCTACCCTTCTGTGACATTTCTATTTCAGTGCTAGCTATAGTTCTTACTCTGGTTAAGTTAGTTCATCTGCTTCTCAGAGCTCAGGATTGGCTGAGTTCAAGGACTTGGTTTGCTATATCTTCAAACCTGACCTTGACCTCCTGCCTTTGACCTCAGAGATTCTCTAATCCAGGTATGATTTCCTGATACTGGTGCCTAGCATGATGACTGAAAATGATGACACAATGTGATATGCAGTAGGCCCATGTTTTGGTTCACAAAGAGGATAGATTAGGCATCTCTATCCTAAAGCACCAGGTTTAGGAAGACAGGGTCAGAGTTCTCTAAGGAGATTTGCTAGCTCAACAGACACATGTAAGGCTCTGCCATAATGGAAGTCTGGGGTCTTGCCTCTGGACCTTTGTTAACAAATTACAAAATACGACCTTTGATTAACTTTCTACCTCTATGTTTTTCACTGAAGAAAAAACAAAAGGCATGTACTCCACTGGGATGGGAGAAAGCTGAAGAACTTACCCTCTGTATCTGAGAGTTGAAGATTATTTAACTAAGGTTTAAGAAGCAGTGATAAAAGGCATTTCATTTTGAATTCATGGTAAGCCTGATGCAGAGTGACCGAGAGGGCAGCTGATGGTTGACACGGGTAAGCAGAATCATGCTAGTTCTGTTCTTGGTAGCGCACGTAATATCAGATTGGTTCCGTGGAGGAAATGAAGAAAGGCCATACTTGCATGGGTCAGCAAGACCGCTTTCTCTTTTTCCTGGTCTGCCCTATTGATTATAAGCATACCTTCTGAGCCACTTCTGCAAAAGCTTTTATTCCCTTCAGCAATCTTCCTACATCATTCCGCCCAATTTTTCTGATTTCTTCTTTCCCTGAACTCTTGGCACGCTGTGTATTTTCCATTGACTATTTCTCATTCTTTTCTGTTTCTGATTTCTGCAATTTGATTTTGATCATTTTTGAGAGCCTGTTCTATGTTGTTCTTTGTATTGTGAAGATGAATTTATCCATTCTTTCTTCCCTACTTCTGCCCTTCTGCATATCTCCTTTTCTGTTTCCCTTGTCTGCATCCTGTTCCCAAGAGTGAAAGGATTGCCGCTCTGGGTGTTGACGAGATAGGAGTCTGTCATTCACAAGCACGATCGCTGTACTTTCGAGGTCCACACTGCCTGCAGTCCTTACCTTGGTACTACTTGCTCCTATGTGATAAATGTACTCGGGCAGGCTCTTTTCTCCTTTTTAACACCTTAGTGTTCTCTGGGCCTCTCTTGATTGAGGCCTGAGCATCTCTGTTTGGTGTTGGAGAGGGTAGAGTTATTCACATTAGGGGGGTGTGTGTGCGAGTGCATGTGGAGGTGTAGAGACTTACAATGGAAGCTCAAGCACTGAGTCAGCTGTTAGCAGAAAGCCCTGAACAGGTCATTAGCTTAATACCATCATAATACAGGTCCAGACTACACCAAGAAATCCAAACATGATATATTTCCATTCCTTTTTCACATTGTGCAGAACTGAATGATTATGCAAATGAATGAAGTAATGAACCCAAAGAAGGTGGTCTTTTGAATTGCATCTTAAAAAGTGATTCGAGGCTGGGCATGGTGGCTCACACCTGTAATCCTAGCACTCTGGGAGGCCTAGATGGGAGGATTGCTTGAGCTCAGGAGTTTGAGACCAGCCTGAGTGAGAACGAGACACCTGTCTCTACTGAAAAAATAGAAAAATTAGCTGGGCGTCATGGCACATGCCTCTAGTCCCAGCTACTCGGGAGGCTGAGGCAGGAGGATCACTTGAGCCCAGGAGTCTGAGGTTGCAGTGAGCTATGATGAAGCCACTACACTCTACTCAGGGTGACAGAGCAAGACTCTGTCTCAAGAAAAAAAAGTTACTTGAGTGTTTGACTGTAATGGAAGGAGACACATTCCCTGTATCTGGGAAGGGCTGGCCTGAGGCAAGTTTGTCAAGTAGTCAGCCTGGTTGTCAGGGGTCCTGTTTCCTGCTCAGTTGTCTACTTTCCTAATCCTGCCTTTCGGCTGGCCAGATTCTTCCTGTGGTTTTTATTCTGTTAGTTTTCAGTTCAGAATTAACCACTCCCCCCCTCCCCAAACACATTCCTTATCCACCACTAAGGTGAAATAAGTTCAATGTTTAAACAACGAGTGTATTTTGAGGCATGTGCCTAAACCCCAGCAGAAATGTATTCCAGAGCATTGTGGGGAAAGGGAACTGGACAATCTCACTGGGATTGCTGGTATGCAGGGAGTAGGGGAAGGAGGAAAGGAATGCTCCCACAGTTGAATGGAGCTTGCAATATGTTTCCTTTCCATTTATTGTAGAATTGAGGTCTCCAGGGTCTGAAATAGGGGCCAATAAAGTGACTATGTGCCTGTCCTGGAGGATGGTTCTTGCAAAGAACATCAATTTTCTCTGTGAGGGGCGATGAGGTCAGGTGTGGACATGAGGGCAGCTGCCCGTGTGGTATGATCTGGATGGTAACAAAGGTTTTGTTGCAAAATCATTCATTCCTCTGTTGGCCTACTATGGTGCTGGAAATGCCCATGCTTCTCCCCTCTACGGATTTAGGCATATTTTTCAAAAACCTTGTCAAAAAATAATCAGATTAACTTGGAGGTAATATTCAAGTAAAGGCCCTAAGGAGGAATGGGAATATACAAACTCACGAACACCTGGGAAACATGAGCATGGGTTACTTGATAAAGCACTGTTACCTGTGGCTTATGCTAGGAAATGGAACAGTGGCCTAGTCAGTTTTGGGGGCTAGTGTGCTGCCAGAGGGGCATATATGGAGATTCTGGGAATGAGGATGGGACATGAGGTTTTTGGGTATTTGGGGAAAAAAGTAAAGGAAAAAAGCATAAGGGATGATGTCTAAATAGAAAGTGGGGCACTGAAGACTGAAGATAATCTTTTATAACTTCAGAATTTTTTCCAACCTTTATTTTTTTTGTGGCTATTTTTATTTGTATTTAAATATTTTGGGAATGAATCAACAGCTCATCCTAAAGGATAGACTTTCATTAATTGCCTATTAGATTATATTAGATTACCAAGCTGATTATCTCAGGCTTGTAACAGACATTCCATTCAGAGTAGTGAACTCTCTGGATTGACTGTCTATACTATCCATATGAGTGAGATAATTGATATACATCCTTAAAATCACCGCTTAATAACTACAGACAGAGAAAATGTCCCTTTATACCTGTAGCCTAGGTTTTTTTCTGTCACACACTTGCTTTCTGTGCAAAAAGGAAGGAAGGGAGTGATTTATATATCCTGTGATGGTTAATTTTATGTGTCAGCCTGACTGGGCTTAGAGATGCCTGGATAGCTGGTAAAATATTATTTATGAGTGTGTCTGTAAGGGTGTATTCAGAAAAGATTAGCGTTTGAATTGGTAGACTGGTAAAGAAGATCTCCCTTACGAATGTAGGTAGGTGTCACCCCATCCACTGAGGACTCAAATAGAACAAAAAGACAGAAGAAGGGCAAATTTGTTCTCTCTGAGATGATGTATCCATCTCGTCTGTCCTGCCCTGGGACATCATCGATGCTTCTGTTTCTCAGGCCTTCAGACTCGAAATCACACCATTGTCCTCCTCCCCAACCTTGTGGGATTCTTGGCCTCCATAATCACATGAGCCAATCCCTCATAATCTGTCTCTCTCTCTTACTCCTCCTTCTCCTCCTCCACTTCCCCTCCCTCTCTCTTATTGGTTCTGTTTCTCTGGAGAACCCTGACTAATATACTTGTTAATTGGGCAATTAAGGAAACATCTGTGATCTTCCCTTTGGCTGAAAGAAGGTAGTAAAAAGGTTTGAGACCTTGTTTAAAAGAAGTGGTACCGCATCCTATTACTTTTTAATAGCCTTAATTAAAAGGCCTATTTTTGTCAACAAGATCTTCTACTACCCTATTTCCCAAGGCAGGATGGATACGCCTGCTTCCTAGTTTTGTTCTGGAGGTCCCTATTCCACCATTCCTCTGTCATTGTTCTTCCTCCTGCAGTGCCCTCTTTTTTGGTTAGCTAAAGATGACACACTTATCACTGTATAAGATGTGCTCTAGTAATAAACATACCCTTTAATTTCAATGGCTAGGACAAGCATTCTGTTTCTTATTCGTGGACATCTGATGTGAGTCAGCTGGGTTTCTCGTCCAAAAAATGATGTGAGTATGTGGCACGATCTCTGTCATTATCACTGAGAGAGACCCTTGGGCCAGAGGTGGTAGCTGGTAGAACTGAAAAAGAAGGGCAGGTCTATGAGATCAGATTGATCTGGGCTTGAATTTCATACATCAGCTCATTCCCCCAAAATAAAGATAACCTCTTGGGGCCTTAAGGAGAATTAAATAATGTGCCACTTATAAAGATTCTAGATCAGTGCCCAGCTCAGAGCCGACAACAAATGTTATTTCTCTTCACTTCTCAGGTCTGATCATGCTAGATATGGTGTTGTGAATGATGGGAACAACATTATAACCCAACTTCTTCCCTGTACATCCTGAATAGATCATTCTGGGGAGGCAAAGTGGTGGGGTGAGAAAGCAGCTAAAATTTCCAGGCTAATTCCTTCGAGTCACTCGTTTGGTTTACCTCTAGACTTAGCATTTACAAAGCAGGAGTGTCTCCGACCACTGGGGAGCCGAGCTGGAGAAATAAGCATATTGCCTCTTTCTAATTAATCTGGCTACTCCTTAGAGCCACTTTAACAAGCTATGATATTCAGAGAGATGAAACATTCCAATTATTTTTCTGTAATGCTATAATCTTTTTACAAGTGCTTCTCTGTGATGTGTAATCTCCTAAATCAGACTCTAAAGAACAAATAGCAGTTTGATCTGACAAGCCTCTCCTCACCGAAGGGGGGAGAAACGACCCACTGAAAACCTTGATTCTCCCAACAGCTGTGGAAGTGTTCCCTCCGGAACCGGGTCTTTCCGCTGTTGAGTGCCGCATACTCTTGTGCTCGATTTGTTCCCTGCAGGGGCCACCGCCGATTATGGCCTTTGGATTCGGTGACTGTTTTCTTTCTGGTGAGAATGAACAAGATGGGAGGGGGCTGGGGTGGATGTGGGAGGAGAAGGAGCAATGATGAGGGAGAAAATACGAGGAAACAGAGTAGTGCAAGTGAAAAGGGCAGAGAGCATTGGCAAGTGACCAACCTCAATCACCTCAACTCATAAAAAGACACAAAACAAAACAGCTTGGGAGCGGAAGCCAGCTAAGATGAAAATGGAAACGCCAACTTTGAGTTTTGTGGGACTTGACAGCTGGTTTTGAGTCCTGGGTCTACCATTTTCCAGCTGTGTACTTTTAACTGCCAGAATAACTACTGTGAGATTAAACAAAAAAAAAAAATTGAAAGAACCAGGTGGAACTGAAGGCATGATACAAATGTGAGTCATTTTTAGTTATTTTATAGAAATGAGTTAGATGCATGTAGAGTTAGATTGAGAGTCAGCAGGAGAAACAAAGTTTGTGCTCATTTAAGAAAGTTTCTGAATATATACATTATATATGACAAGTTTAGTGAAGTCTCAACTCATTGGGAGTATAAGTGGGAGGCAGTTTTGTTTTCTGAACAACTGCTACCGACTGTGCACTGTTCAACATTTCTGCCTGGTAGCAAGGCCTCATGGCCTCAGTCTGATTCCCTAATTTCTCAGACACTTTTTGTTAAGCAAGTGGTCTCGAGCAAGTTCTGTGAGACTCAGGCCTGATTATTTGAGAACTTTATCCTCATGCATAAATTAAAACAATTCTCCATTTCTGTCACCCCTTCTCTCTCTGGCTAACAGTGGGGTCAGATCGCGGAGGAGAGTGAAGGCTGGGGTTCCTATTTACACTGGGGTGTTAGTGCCTCTCCTGGACCGTTCCATGTCTTTAGTCTAGTTATTAGCCTGTGGGCCAGTGTGAGGGGGAGGCTCACTCCCACCTTGCTTCTCAGGCACTGCAGGCACTGCTCTGTTCTTTTCCTTTCTTTTTTTTTTTTCAAGATAGTTTTATGACATATATTGTTTTCTGATGATGAGATACAAAGTCATTCGAAAGATTTCACTGAGGAATGCTTGTTGGCAACAGAATTCCAGGAAATGACATGGAAGTACAGCAGCCAACCGTAGGCAAGGGTTTGCAGGGTCACTGCTTTGGGTCACTACGTCTTTCTTTTTTTAATTTGTGCAACCAAGTTCTTTTCTGTCAATCCCATTCTGTTAGGAAGATTCTGCAGAGACATCCACTCAGTAAATTAATTTCATTCCAATCACAGAATTAGAAAGTCTCATAGTTGTCAGAAACCTTGAAAACCATGTAGTCTTGTGATCTTCCCTGTGTTTAATTCCTTCTCCAGTATCCTGAAAATATCTTTTAGCATCTGTTTGAACAGCCACAGGGATGGAGCACGTACAAGCCCAGGGGACAGCACATTAACAGATATTAAAAGTGCATCCTTATGAGAAACCTAAATCTATCACCTGTCCTTTCCACCCTTCAGATCTTGAATATAGCTAGTTTCTCTCCCTTGGATTTCTTCTCCATTTAGGTCATTGTTTTCCCCTTTCATCTCTTCCTCACTTGATGGAAGTTCAAGGCCACCACCATTTTGGTTGTTCTGCTCATCTGTATCTATCCACTCACAGGGTCATCCCTAGATTGGAACCCAATATTTCAGGTATGGTCCGATCAAGCTTAGAGTAGGGCAGAATCCTATATTTAAGATATCATATCTATAAAACCTCTAAGTTTTCTTTTACCCTCCCTTCTGCTTTTTTCAGATGCCAAGTCACATCTCCCTTGTACCTGTGCAGCTGAATTTTGGATTCAAGGGCAAGATCTTGCATTTGCAGACACTAACATTCATATTCCTAATTTCTTTTAGAAACATTTTTCTATTTATTATATGAACTACCCACCCTGCCTACTTTATATTTTTTCTTTATAATTCTTGAGTTTGAAAATAATTTTCTTTTCTCTTTAGTTAAGAATATTATTTTTTGGACAGGCGCAGTGGCTCACGCCTGTAATCCTAGCACTCTGGGAGGCCGAGGCAGGAGGATCCCTTGAGCTCAGGAGTTCGAGACCAGCCTGAGCAAGAGTGAGAACCCGTCTCTACTATAAATAGAAAGAAATTAGCCAAAAAACTAAAAATAGAAAAAATTAGCCAGGCA
>NW_012145856.1:3139102-3142591 GCF_000956105.1 Propithecus coquereli
TCGGCCGGTCTTCCTCCCTTCTTTCTTCCTTCCTTCTCTCTCTCTTTCTCTCTTTGTGGTGATCTTTGTGAGTTTAATTTTTTTTCTCTTAGCGTCCTTTAAAAAATCATTCAGCTGAGTGGCTGATGGCTAAGCCCCCACGTTCAGTTCACCTTGCATCTCTAGTGGAGGTGGTCAGTGCTCATTGATATGCTTGTCCTTGATATTTTCCAAACTCCCCTGCAATTAAGATTGTCATGTGAATAGTTCTGTCCACACAGGTGTCACTTCCAGGCTGAGAGTAGTTCAGTATCTACTGTGCCTTCTCTGTGTGCTCATCTCCACCATCTGTGGTTGGCTGTTCCTCCACATGACCAAGAAGCCACAAGCTGGTAAAGCCACGAGAAGGAAACTGCTGGTCTGTAAGTTGTAGTTAGAGAACAGCCCAGTGCACATCAGGCTGTGCCTTGAGGAGAAATGAACTTCCATTATGTTAAGTTGAAATGTGGGATTTATTTGTTACCTCGGCCTAGACTAACCTACCCTGACTAAAACAGCAGTCCTCTGGCACCCTGAGGCAGCTGATTCTAACTGTGATGTGCCCTCTAGGGGATGGCTCGACATTCACGGCACTAACGGCCCTTAGAGTGTGAGGACCAAGGATGCAGGTGAGTCACTGGATTTGCGTTAGTGGTGGTAAGTTTTCCAGGCATCTTAAATTTAAATGTTTTCTGGGTCTTTTAAAGGAATCATCTCTTTTTCTCCCTTTGTCATGCTTTCAGAAGCTTGGCCTTTCAAAACATAATCACTGAAGCACTTTCTGTTTATATGATTGTTTCCGATTTTAGCTTCAGCCACCAGTTTTCAAAAAAAATCTAGAAAAACCGCTTTGCTTTTCCAAGCCCTTACCAGGGCCCCCTATTGTTGTAGACTCTCCCTCATTCCCTCAGAAATGTCACTTTTTAGTTCAGGATGCTGGAGGCTCCCATTAGCTATGTGGCCAAATGTGCCCAGCAGCTGCCCTCCTTAAATTGGGCTACAGCAACTGAAAATCTGCCCAGAGAAGAACTGGGCAGATTTTTGGCTTCAGGGAAATCCTGGGGCAGCTCACAACTTTGCTTCCCCACATGTCCGCAACAGAAGGTTCATGGAATAGACAATCAAATGCTGCTTCCTAGGTGGTTTTGCACCGTCTGGAGGACCATGATCTGAGAGAGAAAGGCTTTCATGATGTTTCACAAATGTATATTGTTTCTTGTTTCTTGTAATCAACATCTTTCTGAGGCAAGTGAATATCCTCAGAAGATGAAGGCAAACCACAGCCTATGATTTTGTTCTGAACAAAATTGGAGAGACATATGGCAGATACAGCTTTGTCATCTTCTAAAGCTCTAAATCTGGTCCAACCAGACAGTTGCACCTTTTGACTCTAGGGTCAGGCCTCCAGATCCATTTCTAAAACAACCTAAAGTTAACCATTTGTAGTAACAGTTATAAAGCTTTTAGCATAATGGAATGTTTCATCTCTTTCTGTTTCTTAAGGAGTTAAAATTATGTTTTATTCTCTCTTATTAAAGAAGGTAGATAAATAGTTCTGAAAACAGTACATTTCTACTATTGGCATCACGACTGATCTCTTTTCTTAAAATGTAATGATAGTTTCTTAGGCAGGTATTTTGCGCCAGGGATGGCTTTCAGCAGCCTCTTCCCTTTGATCATTATAATTGAATGATTGCCATACACACTTGAATATTCTATTTATGCTAATGCATTGGTTATAGAGAATGACACAACAGTGTTTGGATTATGCTAGCTGCATTAAGCATGGGAAAAAGGCCACATTGAGGTAATTTAATTTCATTATTTTTGTAACTATTTCTTCTTCACTAATGTTTCTAAAGATCTTGATATTCAAAGCTATTATTTATTGAACAAAATTATTCTTTCTCGGGCTAGATCATTGTCCACAAAGCCTACAGGCTGGGAAACATTTGATATCAACCCTTCCTGTGTTAATCAATTAGGATTAGTTTCATCTCTTGGTAAAAGAAAGTCAAACTAAATAGCTAGTAGTTTATTTCTCTCTGGTAGGGAAGTGTGGAGGCAGACAGGCAGTCCATGGCTGGTATGGTGCCTCTATTCTACAAGTTGTAAGCAACCCAGGCTTCTAACTTGTTGATCCACTTTTTGTGTCTTCTATTCCTAATGTCAACCAATGACTCAAGATGGCTGCACTGGCGCCAGCTATCAGATTTGCATTCCAGTCTACAGAAAGGAGGAAGAACTATGGCAAAGGGTGCATGCCAAATTACTTTTAAGGATGGTCCCTGGAGGTGCCACACATCATTTGTGCTTAGATTCCATTAGCTTCATCAGCTGGAACTCAGGCATCTGGCCCCATATAATTGCAAAAGATGCTGAGAAAACTAGGTGATTTCCCCCTCCACCCCAGGCAATCACAGACTGAAGTAAACAAAACAAAACAAAAAAAAACTGAGAGAAACCCCCAGGGTTTCATTACTATGGAAGAGGGAGAGCGTTTGTTGGTAGTCATCTAGCAGTTTCAGCCTCACTGTCCTTAAATTCTTGAATGAACCAGAGGGACATGGGTTGGAACTTCATCGAGTAACATCTAAATGAAGCTGATAGAGGATCATTTGGATTCTACCCCAACTTCTGATCTTATGGGCAATTCATCTTGGCCCTCTGGGGAAAGACAGTTCTTTCTTCCAGCCTGCATTTCTTATATAGCCCATTTATGTTCTTTAAGACTTTAAAGCTTTGGATAAATGCAAATGTTCTCTGGGAATATTAATGGATTGACTAGCATGATGCAATACAAGAACACAGATGTGGGAATCAGACAGAACCACATTGAATTCTGGCTCTGTTACTTATTAAATGAGTGAATATGGGAATGAATATGAATACCCTGTGTGAATATCCTGGCCTCAGTTTTCTCATCTGTACAATGAGTTACAATAATGCCTTACATGTTTTATGTATGTGTAGTAAATTATATAATGTTTGCAAAGTGCAAAGTTGGTGATTAAAAATAATTTCTTCTTTGCCTTTCTCTATTAACCATGCACATAATAGCTGAAATTAGATTCTTATATTAGCAGATCACTGAGTCTCAAGCAGATATAACTGGCGATAAGTAAATTTTTATAGAGAATGGTCAGAATTATTTTAGGGAAGAGAGGAAACTTTCTGAGAGGGATGGATGTGTTGTTGTGGCTTAAGGTCTGATCGGCATTAGGGAGAATTAGAATTCCCAACTGCATCCAGGAACACATTTATAATATATTGACATGTTGCTGTGGTGGTTTTAATCCAGTCATTTTAGCATGAGGGCATTTTGTTGTAATCTAAAATATGAACCATGAAAGTTTCACCTTTAAAAAAATTGTTTATTTTTATAGAGAATGGTCAGAATTATTTTAGGGAAGAGAGGAAACTTTCTGAGAGGGATGGATGTGTTGTTGTGGCTTAAGGTCTGATCAGCAT
>NW_012145856.1:3144636-3145702 GCF_000956105.1 Propithecus coquereli
AGTTTTTTGAGGAACCTCCATACTGGTCTCCCTAGTGGTTTCACTAATTTACATTTGCACCAAAAGTGTACAAGGGTTGCCTTTTATCCACATCCTTGCCAGCATTTGTCATTGCCTGTCATTTTGATAAAAGCCATTTAACTTGGGTAAAATGATATCTCGTTGTGGTTTTGATTTGCATTTCTCTGATGACTAATGATGTTGAGCTTTTTTTTATATACCTTTTGGCCATTTGTATGTTTTCTTTTGAGAAATGTCTATTCAGATCTTTTGTTCATTTTTTAATCAGATTATTTGATTTTTTTCTAATGAGTTGTTGGAGCTCCTTATACATTTAGTTATTAATCCATTGTCAGATGGGTAGTTTGCAAATATTTTCTCCTATTGTGTAGGTTGTCTCTTCCCCTTGTTGATTGTTTTCTTTGCTGTGCAGAAGCTTTTTAACTTTATGTGATCCCATTTATCCAATTTTGCTTTGGTTGCCTGTGCTTTGATGTATTACTCAAGAAGGTCTCGCTCAGATCAATGTCCTGAAGCATTTCCCGAAAGTTTTCTTTTATTAGTTTCATAGTTTGAGGTCTTAGATTTAAGTCTTCAGTCTATTTTGATTTGGTTTTTGTATACACCAAGAGATAAGGGTCTAGTTTCACTCTTCTGCATATGGATATCCCATATACAGCATCATTTACTGAGGAGACTGTCCTTTCCCTAATGTATGTTTGTGGCAACTTTGTTGAAGATAAGTTCACTATAGAAGTATAATTTATTTCTGGGTTCTCTCTTCTGTTTTCTTGGTCTATGTGTCTGTTTTTATGTCAATACCATGCTGTTTTGGTTACTACAACTCTGTAGAATAATTTGAAGTCAGGTAATGGGATTCCTCCAGTTTTGTTCTTTTTGCTCAGGATGGCTTTGATTATTCTGGGTCTTTTGTGATTCCATATAAATTTTAGGATTATTTTTTCTACTTTTGTGAAGAATGTCATTGATATTTTGATGAGGATTGCATTGAATGTGTAGATTGCTTTAGATAGTACAGGCATGTTACCAATATTGAGTCTTCTAA
>NW_012145856.1:3147423-3200625 GCF_000956105.1 Propithecus coquereli
TAGTTTCCAGTGTTTCTCTTGTTATTGATTTATAGTTTTAGTCCATTATGGTCAGAGAAAATACTTGACATGATTCAATTTTTTGAATTTTTTAAGTCTTGTTTTGTAGCCTGACATACGATCTATCCTTGAGAATGATCCATGAGCTGAGGAGAGAAATGTATGTATATTCTGCAGCTGTTGCATGAAACATTCTGTAAATATCTATTAGGTCCACTTGGTCTATAGTGCAGGTTAAGTCCAATGTTTCTTTATTGATTTTCTGTCTGGATGATCTGTCCAATGCTGAAAGTGGAGTGTTGAGGTCTCCAACAATTATTGTACTGGGATCTATCTCTTTCTTTAGCCCTGATAATATTTGTTTTATATATCTGGGTGCTCCAGGGTTGGATGCATATATATTTGCCAAGGGCTCTTTAGTCAGCATGTGGTGAATCCTGCCAGGATTGAGTCCTTCCGTTCAGGGCATTGGATTTCCTTTTGGCTCAAGGTGGGTCTAAAAATGCCATCCAGGAACCAAGGCCTGGAATCAGAGGCTTTAGGAGTCTGCTTGGTACTTTATTTTACTGTGGCTGAGATAGTACCCAAGTTGCAAAACAAAGTCTTCTGAACTCTTCCCTTTCCTCTCCCCAAGTGGAATGAGACTCTCCCTGAACTGCACTGTCTGGAGTTGGGGGAGG
Source organism: Propithecus coquereli (assembly GCF_000956105.1). Taxonomy (NCBI): domain Eukaryota; kingdom Metazoa; phylum Chordata; class Mammalia; order Primates; family Indriidae; genus Propithecus; species Propithecus coquereli. The sequence continues at coordinate 3,148,104 of NW_012145856.1, forward strand.
GGTGACACAGGCACTGGCTTGGCTGCTGCCATTAATATCTTACTTGGTCATGTGCACCCCAAGTCCCCTGGTTCTGAGCCAGCACAGCTGCATGAATTGCCCAAGGACTGCAGTGCTTGTGGCCTAACTGCCTTACAAATTTATTCTAGACTCCAGCTGCTTTTTGTCAGCTGGTGGCAGGGCTAGCCAGTACTCAGGTTTCTACCTCTGGGGTGGAGAATTTCCCTATTTCTGGGTTGGTCTAATTGCTCCCACTATGGGCACGGGCCAAATTCTGCACTGTGCTGTGTCCCCTTATGACAGGGCAGCCCTGAGTTCCAATGCAAAATTCCACAATTGCTTCACTCTGCCTCCCTCTGGCACACAGATTCTCTCTCCTCTTGGCACACTGGCGCAGCACTGCTGGGGGTTAGCGGAGGGGCGGCATAGGCAAGGTAAGACTGTCTTTTCTGCCCTCTTCTGTGCCTCTTTCCTTACTGTAATGTTAAAACCAGTTACTGTGACCCCTCACCTGATTTTTGTTCTTATCAAGGTGCTTTCTTGTGTGGATGGATGGTTGTTGAATTTGGTGTTCATGCAGAGGGGCAACCACTGAAGGGTTCTCTTTGGCCATCTTGCTCCTAAACTCTCTCACGTTTCACCTTTTGAGAATTGTCAGCCAGCAGGCAGAACCAGAAGCCATGGTGAACCTCAGAGTGTGTTTGAACAATGAGGTGAGTGTCGAGACTGAGGGTGTGACTCAAAGATGAAGTAAGGATCTAGGGTAGCTGTTGTGCACAGCGTATATTGCCTTGGAAAAAGAGTTAACCATTTAGGAGGGATGCAGTCTTCTAGAACATCAGGAAATCATCAGCGAAATTGGGGAGAAACACCAGGCTCTAGAGATCCCTTCCCAGGAACTTAAAGGAATCAGCGTGCTGCACACATGTGTCAGCGTCCGTGTACACTGGCAGTGCTCCTGTGCTTTTGAATTTGTGCTATGGCGTGTGCTAAGACTTAGGGGCAAGTTGGATCTGAATAGTTTTTACTCCGTAAAGGACTGTTGCTGAAGGATTGCTCCCTTCTCCCTGTTTTACTGCTGCCATCTCAATGCTGTATGTGAGTGCAGAGAAGCAACGATGCACTAACCATGCCTTTCAGAGCTGTGTAAATCCTTTCCTTGATAAACTCAAGCATGTGAACAAGATAAATGCCCTAGAAGGGGGAAGTTATCCAGGAAAACACCCTGACATATGTCATAATAGATATGCAGAGAAGTTCTGCTCAGAAGAGTATTTTTCTAGACCTTAGAACTCTGTGTCATATTATGTTTCACTGCTTAAATGGCTTCTGTCTGGCAATGCCTAAAAATTTAATAGGGAAGCAAAAAGTGATCAGATAAATGTGGCTGTATATCTTCTTTGTTATAATATAATGGTGATACTCTTTGTGTCAGGTTTGCTGACCCTAAATAGGGATTTAAGAAGTAAAGTAATGGATCCATCATAAAAAGAAATGTGGTGTATTTTTAAAATTACTGATATGTGACAATGTACTTGTGGAGCCACAACTGAGAAAACATTGAAATGAGGATTTTTTGAAAAGAAATAAGTTAAACTGTCAGCCTCTACCTTCATGTGTCACAAACAGTTCTTGGGTAAGAGAGATCAGTTCCAGGGTTATGTATCATAATTGCTAGGTGTAAATAAAACATTATGGTAACAAAAAAGTCATGCACCTTTTATGTGGAGAAATAAAAATGACCTATTGTCCACTATAAATTGGGGCACAGCCATCATGGGAGGCAAATGTTATGCCAGGAAGTAAAATGTGCCAAATATATGGCCACAGTTTTCTAAGTTTAAATCTTTTGTGGAAGTTGACCTTAAATGAAACTGTGGCCTTAAATGAAACTCATAACCCTGAAACTAATTGTATTAATTTGTTGACTTTATAAATGAAGTCTCTGTATAAGTACTTTTTCTTCAACAGAAATAAAATCTGTTTTTTTTTTCTTTTTCTGTTTTAACCAACCAGGGAACAGTTTGAACTAGACCTGGACTTAAATATATTCACAATCCAAAGATATAAAACACCCAAAATGTGTCCTGGATCAAATAAATATTCCATTTTGATTATCTCTTAAGAAGGTTATACCATTAAAATATTCTTATGAATAGATTTCATTATTAGATAGCAGGACAGAAGCAAATTGTGCAACTCGCTGCCCTGGCCTTTTTTTTTTTTTTTTTTTTTAACACATTGACTGTCACACTAGGAAAAAAAAATTTTTTTTCCTGGGGCCGTGATGTTTTATTAAAACAAAACGATCCTTTCTGATTTGTTATTTTTTTATTGATTTCTGTGTATGAGTTATATGCAACACAATCCACGTTTTTAGAATTCAGTTGTCAATATTAATTGTAATAATAAGAACATCAACAAGTAAGATTTTCACGAAGCAACTGTGGGAATTTTGCTTTAGGAGGCTCTGGGCTCAAAAATAGCCTGAGTTAAATACAACTCACATGGTAGACAATGGGTTAAACTATAGGTGCTTTTCTTTTAAATTCATTTGCCTCTGGAGCACCTTCCAGCATTTAGATGTTCGTTTAATTGTCACATGGCACATTTTGCATGGTAAATATTTGCTTGTTTCTGGCAGATTTCTTATTTCTCTAATGTTTGATTTCATCTTGGGCTATCTTGTTGGTTTTTAATTGAAAGCTTCATCGAGTAAACATGCTGTACTCTCCAGTCTAGATTCATCAATTCGCACAGGGCACAGCTCACTTGTGCCCCGGGAAGCCACGTTTATTGATTACCACGCTGAAGATTTAGACAGGAGCTCTCACAGAGTGAGGATGGAGGAAAATATTAATAGTTGCAGAGGAAGAGCGAGGGATCTGGAAATTGATAACATCCCAATTTTTATAAATGCTTGCATGTGTCGAAGAAGTCAGGAAGCTTTGTTTGTTTTTTAACATAAATTCAAAAACAGTCACTGGTTTACATTTCCACCGTCTTAAAAGAAAAAACCCCAAACACAGTCACTGGGAAATTACTAGGACTGGGAGAACAATAACAAGAGAGACACTTGCATGTCTTTAAAAGTACTTTCCAAGCCATTCAAATCTTAGCAGAGCCAGAGTTTTACTGTGGGTGAATGTTTCTTAGCATTCTCATTCTCCCCAGGCAAACATTTCCGCATTTATTTACAGGCTACTCGGAGCTTACATTGCTGCGCCTCAAGGTTTGGTATTTGGTGCTACATTATTTTTGTTTTATCTTTACCTCCAATGCATTGAACTGAATCATAAAATACTGCTGTTAAAACACAGGCACACACAGAAAAGGAAGAAGCTGACTTGACACCATGCTGCGGGAATTGAGGTCATCCTGTGTTGGAGCTGGATGTGTCCACATGGGCAAGACGGGTCTCACTCAAAGGGGGTGGGGAAGGAGGTTGAAATCCACTTGGGATAAAGGCTGTGAACATTGTCTGCATCTCCTCACTGAAAGATGCCCAATACATCTTCCAATATTTGTTTTTGCTGCTTAATTTTTGTTTTGTGTTTGGTGTGTATATCCCTAATATAGTGCAGAAATGGTCAAGAACAAAGCCATGCTGGCCCTCCCACTTTTTCCTCTGGTTGTGCACATGGGAATCAGAATGCTTGGCCAATATGACCACAGGACTTATCCTAGAAGTAAATCCTGATGATTTTTGTTAGAAAGAAATCTGTGTTTTGTAATCTTTGTGTTTTCCCAGAAGGAAACGTCCACTTTTCTCCCTGCAGAATGGAGGTGGTATTGGAGTCAGATTTCTGCCTCTTCCAGTAACCTCTTCACTCAGTTCTTCCCCCAGGAAGAAGCACAGTTTATTCTTGGTGAGATTGGTGAAAAGCTAACTGCTATTGGACCTCATTACCTAGGCAGTGAGGCTAATGCATTGAAAAGACAGTGCTCACTTGCCCCCATGCTGTGGAAGTTTGCATTTTGCTGAGTGGGCTGGTGAATAGGCTTCAGGCTGCACTTCAGGCTTTCATGTATGAAGTTGATGCTTCCGTCCCCATCTCACTGTTAGTTCTTTGTGTTTATATCCCTCCCTTACCATAAGGGAGAAGAGGGGAGAAATTGGTATTTCTGGGGTGCCCACTGCTCAGGTGCTGCCCAGTGGCTGCCTAGGGCTCACCACTTCTAAGACCCTTCCAGGACTGATCTGCAGCGGTTCATAAACCATGCAGATCTTTGGGGTCCTTGGACAGCAGGTAACAATACAGATTTCTAGTACCAATCCCAGAGCTAATGCACCAGCACTTCATGGGGTGGGGTACAGGATTCTGTATTTTGAATAAGTCCTGCAGATGCTTGTGATGATCAATCAAATTTGAGAATCATCTTTTAAGACTTTTCCCCAATATCATCCCCTGCAGTTAAAACTTACCTCTTCCATGTTATATTCTTTTTCAGGTTGCTATTTAGGAAGTAATCAATGATTCACTTTTGTTGGGACCATTGGTTTAAAACAGAGAGTATTTATATGTGTTATCAATGACTTTCTGGAGACAGTGTTAGAATTAAAAGAAGAATGCCAGGCTCTGTGGTAGCTTATGGGGCAGAATGTGAGTGGCAGAGTCCTTGACATCCTCTTACTCCTGTAGAACTCACATAGGCCCTTGGAGTGTATTTCAGGGTGACAGTTTTTCTTCCCCCTGCTCATGCTGCTGGACTTGGAATGCGAGAGTAGATGAAATGTAAATTCAGACAACATTTGGGAATCAGTGGTTCCTTCTTTTGAATAGATTGACATGGACTAGAAGATACAGGTGACAGGCCAAGGGCTGGGTGACATTCATAAATTATCAGATCCTAAAATTCACATTCGAACAGGATTATTTTAAAGAAGCAAAGAAGCTTAGCTCTCTTTGGGTGCATAATGTCTTATTCTTTCATCTTAAGCATTCATGTTTGATAAAAACGATTCCTCATGTAAATTCATTTATTGTAATTCAATCCTTCCTAAACTCCCTTGATGTAGAGCTACAAAATGTTACTTTTCTTTTTCCTCTTGAGAGAGGTGCTAAAAATGCAATACTGCCTTATGGTATATAAATTTATCTGAAACTCTTGGAACAAATTCTCCTGCCTTTTAGAAGCTGTGCCCTTCTATAACTTGCCTTTCACCTGCCTAACACATTATTGCTCACTTTAGAAATATGTGTGTGTGTGTGTGTGTATGTATATATCATATATGGCTCATGAAAACTAGATTCAACCAAATCTAATCAATTGATCTATTTACTCCCTTCTTCTTTCCTGAGCAGTCTGCCCTTCATCACCTTCATGGTTTCCAGCCATCTTACTCCTCTTCATGAAATGAATGCACCTTCAGAGTGGCCGGTCCTTCCTGGTCACCCCATGGTCCTGCCAATCCAGAATTATGGCACTGACAGGGGTGACAAGGATGACTAGTGTGAGAGCTGGTCTCTGAAATTCCTGATATTGATCTCAAAATTGTAGAGGTCTATAGTTTATCTTTCCCTGGTAATTGTAAGCTAAAATTAACAATGATATACCAGTTATGGTGTATTAATCTTGTAAATATTTAGTTTATAGATTGACTGTTAATTAAATGTCTTCTAGGCATTGGGAGAGAGTAAGAGAGAGGAGAGTTCTGGGTGCTTTGCCTTGCTGCAGATGAAAAAGCAGATGGACCCAATCTGCACCCTAAGTGATTCTCTCTGTTCCTGCTGCATGATCAATGCAATTCAGTGCTCCACTTCATGGTTTATGCCTGGCAAATGGAGCTGCTCAGCCTTGGAACCAGCAATGCTGAAGCTTACTAGTGCTGTGTCTGCTGGAGATGACCTATGAAATTAGTAGTTGCTATGAGAAAGTGGAAAGGAATTCTGCTGTAGGAATCAAGCAGAGCAGGAGGTCCTGACGTTTGCCCCGAGTTACTACTAATCTGATTTGAGAGCAATAGAGAAATACATTGTTGTCCCCAAATCCTACCCTAGAAATTCATTTCCTTGAGATAATATACTATGCTTCTAAGAATCCTGTGTTAAAATGTAAAACCCTCCTTAGGGTGTCAAGTTATTATTATTAGCCCTAACGAATGATAGTCAGTCACCAGATACTAATAGCATCCTGAGGACTGTGGCAAAGATTGGAAAGTTTGAGGGTGGGTAAGAGTGGGATGACCAGACGTTTACTCTCTCCTGGAAGCCCACATCAGTCCCTTGATACATTTGGCGGTAAGCTGCTGTAGGAGGCGTGAATGTAGTTTCCTTGTAACCAACCTGATGAGCAGATCTTAGAATAGAGTCCTAAAAGGTCCAGGGCCTGAGCTTGACAATCCCCATTTATAAAGCGTTCTGTTAATTTTTGAGAACTCTGTGCTGTTTTCTAATATACCTTGGAAGGGAAGTCCTTTGGGAGGGACTCCTGACACTTGCTGCTTAGATTCATGTTTCCTCCTACGAAATTTCATTTAGGAATTTTTATAGATGTTTGAATGTCACAGCAAATTACCATCTGACCATCCTTTTGAATTTGATTTAAATTGAAAGCTATTTATACCTCTGTTTTTTTTTTTTTTTACATTGAACATAGGTATCTCCAGTGCTGTTCCTTAAGTCATAATCATTTTTTCAGTTTCATTTTTTATTTTTATTTTTTGGAGACAGAGTCTCACTCTATTGCCTGGGCTGGAATGCTGTGGTGTCATCCTAGCTCACAGCAACCTCAAGCTCCTGGGCTTAAGCAATCCTTCTGCCTCAGCCTCCCGAGTAGCTGGGACTACAGGCATGCGCCACCATGCCCAGCTAATTTTTTCCATATATTTTTAGTTGTCCAGCTAATTTCTTTCTATTTTTAGTAGAGACAGGGTCTCACTCTTGCTCAGGCTGGTCTCGAACTCCTGACCTTGAACTCCTGACCTCCTGCCTCGGCCTCCCAGAGTGCTAGGATTACAGGTGTGAGCCACCACATCTGGCCTTTCAGTTTTATTTTTAATTGACAAATAATAATCGTAATCATTTTAAAGTAAATGGTAGTTTTGACTAAGAGATTGCTGGTTTCTGAAGAAAACTTAATTTTGTTCAACTACTTAAACATGGCCTCAAGGTGTTACTTTAGTAACTTATATACTTCTTTACTCTTTAGTCTCTTGTTTGTGGAAAGAGGTGTGAGCCTGTCTCTTAGACATATGGGTCAATGCAAGATTGAGTTTTCCATTTATTTTTAACCCTAGATCTTCCATCCAAAGTCATTGGGCTGGTATATGCCTAGCCATTTTGCTTAATGTTTTGGTAAGGATTTTATCTTTCTTTCATAAACTTCACTCTCCACAGGAACAATGGACCTATTCTGGGGGAGGTGAACAGGATGCATATTTTTTTTTAATCAATTATATGCTCTATTATAAAAAAAGGTATAAGAGATGGGAAGGAGCAACACAGAGGCTACAAATAGAGTCAGTTTTGATCTATACCTGAGAATGGCAAAGACTCTGAGACCTGAAAATGTTTATATCCACGGTACACTTTAAGAAATTTTTCCAGGGAAACCATTCTACTCTCACAAAGTGACTCTTCTCCAGAAGTAAATTTTAGTGAAATTAACTCCTCCATAGCCTGCACCCTAACTTTACAAAACATAGCCATATGGAAGTCTACAAATAAAATCACAAAAATTCCCCAAAGCAGAAATTATAAGGTTAGAATCATCATTTAAAATAAAAGAGAGCACTGCCAATTCACGTCAAAGAAACAAACAAACAAACAAACACACCACACCAATATCTTCTGACAATCATATGATCGTAAGGAAAAATAAGATGGCATTTATGAATTGCTTAACATTAAAAGGGAATGCAACTCTCTCTATAAAAGTCCATGAGAAATCAAGCTAAAGCGCTATTCAGAGAAATATTTATAGTTTTTATTTATTATAATACAAGAAAGATTGAAAATTCCTCAGCTAAGATTTCAAATTGAGAAGCTAAAACAGAACAAAAAATAAATATAAAAATGTGGGCTGGGCATGGTGGCTCATGCCTGTAATCCTAGCACTCCGGGAGGCTGAGGTAGGAGGATCGCGTGAACCCAAGAGTTTGAGGTTGCAGTGAACTATGATGATGCCACTGCACTCTACTTGGGGTGACCATGAGAGACTCTGTCTTAACAACAAAAAAAAAAAAGGAATAGAGCTGCTTAGTCAAAATAAAATTATTTTCTTAGAAATAGCCAATAAAATAGTCAAAACTTTGTCAATATGATCAAACCAAAGAGTGAAAAATGAGTGATAAATATAATTAAATATGTTCAAAGTACTAAAGGAATCCATGCTAAGATTTAGAGACAATGGGTTAACAGAGAATATCAATAAAGAGATAAAAATTTAAAAAGAACAAAATGAAAATTATAAATTTGAAAAGTATAATAACTAAAATGAAAAAATTATTAGAGGGGCCCCACAGTATTTAAATGGCAAAAAAAAAAATCAGAGAACTTAAGGATGGACCTATGCAAAGAACAGAGAGATAACAGAATGAAGAAAAATGAAAAGAGCCTCGGAGAAATGTGGGACAACACCAAACACAAAAACATACATGTAATAGGAGCCTCTGAAGGAAGGGAAAAAGAGAAAGGGGCAGACAAACTATTTGAGAAAATAATTGATGAAAATGTCCCAAATTTGCTGAAAAACATTAATTTACACATCTAACAATCTCCAAGAACTTCAAGTAGAATAAATGCAAAGAGATCCATACTAAGACACATCAAAGAAAAATACTGAAAGCCAAAGACAGAAAGAAAATATTGAAAGTAGCAAGAGAAAAATAACTTTTCAGGTACAAGGGAACTCTAATAAGATTGACAGCTCATTTCTCATCAAAACAATGAAGGCCAGAAGTCAGTGGGATGGCATATTCAAAGGGAAGAGAGAAAAAAATGTCAATCAAGAATTCTGTATCTATCAAAGTTATCTTTGCATTGAAGACATAATAAAGATATTTCAGATAAATAAAAACGGAGAGAATTTGTTGCTAGCAGACCCAACTTTCAAGAAATAATAAAGGAAAATGTAAGTCTAAGCAAGTAAATACAGATGGAAATTTGAATCTACATTAAAAAAAAACACAGGTAAAGGTAATTATGTAGTTATACAAGTCAGTATAATGCATATTCCTTTTTTATTATTTTCTAAAAAGTAATTGTACTTTCCTATTTCTTTCTAAAAAGTAATTGTATGAAACAGTATTTGTAATTGTATTAAGTCTATAACATATATATAAATGTAATATATTTGACGATAACAGTAAAAAGTGGGTGAGTAGGAACACTGGAGTGAGGAAATGACTCCAGATGGTTGCTCAAACCCATAGGAACAAATGAAAAAAGTGAGAAATGATAAATAATAAATTTTTGAGAAATGGTAAAGAATAAGAAAAGGTAAATACAAGAAATTCTATAAATATATAATTCCTCCCCTTTCTTTTCTCAGCTCCTTTAACAGAAAAGTTTATATAACAATTATAGCAATGCATTGTGGGCTTGTAACAAATATAGATGTAATATGTATAACAATAATAGCACAAAAAGGGTTAAGAGAAAATATAGCTGTATAGGAATAGTATTTCTATATCTCGCTGTAATTAAGTTAGTATAAGTCTGAAGTGGATTCTCATAAGTTAAAATGTGCATGATAAGCTTTGGAACAACCACAATGAAAATGACTAAAAAACATAGTGAAAATATTATTCAAGGAATTAAAATGTTACACTAGAAAATATCCATTTAATGAAAAAGAAGTTAGTGAAGGAGAAATAGAGGAACAAAAAAGACATGATACACAGAAAACAAAAGTAAAATGGCAGATATAAATCCAACTATATCAATAATAATAATAAATGTATATAAATTAAACAATACAATAAAAATGTGGATATATAACACTGGAAAAATGACATAATCCAACTGAGGAGAAACACTTTAGATTCAAATATACAAATAGATTGAAAGTAAAAGGATGGGGAAACTATATCGCGTAAGCAGTAATCATAAGAAAGCTAGAGTGGCTATACTAGTATCAAACAAAATCATCTTTAAAATAAAAATAATGTTACTAGAGATAGAGAGGGACAGTTTATAATGATAAAAGTTTCAATCCATCAGGAAGATATAATTATAAACATATATGAACCTAACAACAGAGCTCCAAACTTCATGAAACAAAAACTGACAGAATTGAGAGGAGAAATTGATATTTCGACAATAATATTAATACTTGCTGGCTTCGATAGGCCACTTTCAATAACTGATAGAACAACTAAGGAGTAGATCAACAAGAAAATGAATGCAGTGGGTTGAATGTGTCCCCTCCAAAATTCAGGTGTGGATACTTAATGGCCAATATGATGATATTAAGAGGACTTTTAAAGGGTGATTAGGTCATGAGGGCTCCTCCACTCATGGATGGGATTTAGGACCTTATAAAAGAGATTTCATACAACTTTTGGCCTTCTTGCCCTTCCAACTACCATCATGTGAGGCAGAGTGTTCCTCCCCCTCTGCATGCTCTGTTTAACCTCAGCAAGGATAGGAGATATTTGGTGTCATTTATGTTGGATTTGATCCTGAGTCAATCCTTGATTGTATTAGTTGCCCAGGTAACTTAACTTCTCTCACCTTCTATGTCTGCATGGACAAAGTGGAGTTAATCCCTCATGTGAACAGGGAACATAACACATGTAAAGTCTCTAGTAAAATGCTCGGCGTGTAGTAGGTATCCAATAACAAGTGACAGTATATCACATTTATTTTTTTCGCTATTCATGGTATCAGTTAGGCAGTGTTTTTTTTTTTTTTTCTCTCAGACATCTTGCCTTTTCTCTACCTTCTGAAAGGCAGGATACTTTTCTAGCTCCTACGCATATGATGTTTCATTTATCTCTGATAGAGGACTGGGGGATCCTTTGAGGACTGTGCTCCAGGCAGTGCCAGCAGGACCCTTCTCCACTTTCTGCATGAGACAAGCATTTCCTGCAGTAAGCACCCCCCTTGAAGCCTTAGCCAGAGGCCCAGATGCTGCAGTCACTATTGGGCCTCAAAATACCAAGTGGCAGCTGTGGCTAGTCTTCTCCTGCTGCCCACTACCCAGTGACAGCCAGCTTTGGGCCACTGGGGAGAGCAGCTAGACAACTGCTGCCAGTGCAATTGGGTCAGCTCCTTATCTGTCTGTCCACCCGCCCTCATCTCCTGCCTGTCTCATGTCCTCTTGCACAGCCGCAGATCCACACAGCAGCATTGATCATCCTGAATCAGAAAACACACCTGCCACAGTGTAGGTTTTTTTTTTGAAACCCTAGGAATTGTGCCTCCATGATTATGAAGTGGGAAAAGATACATATTTAGAAACATTGCTCTTTTAAACTGGTCTCTCCTCTGTTTCTATATACCCTGCTGCTTCTCTCACGGTAAATGTTCATAGAGATTTTATGACTGAGGAGTTCACACGTGGGTGGTGAGTTGCTTGATCTCACTCTGTCTGTATCCGAGGGTATTCAGAAATTTGAAGACGGTCTGGCAGGAGAGTAAGAGAGGACCTCTCACTGACAAGAGATGAAGAATTGGAATGATAACAATTGCAGGGGATCCTGCTGATTAGCCCTCCACTGCTTCAGGACCCATTAGAAAACATGTTTGTATGTAGATCCAGTCTGGAGATAAGTTAATGAGTTTGGTGTTTATAATACATTCTGTTCCTTCAAATTAACCTAAGCAAAGTAAGACAATGGAACCCTTTGAAAAATGTGCTTATTCTGTTATTGTTTTCAGATTGTCCCAGGAGACTGTGAGCTGTTCAAGGTCAGGAACCCTATCCTTCATCTGTGTCCTCAGACAGTCATCCATGTAAACGTCAAGCCTCTGCTGCTAGGAGGTTCTAATGAAAGCAGTTTGCTTTGCTAAAAGCTAAGCTGAAAACCTTTTTGTTTCAGTGAATACGATGATGATATGAGGGCTTTCCTGCTTTATGGAATCTAATCTTGTGAAGCTCACTGTGACAGCCCTCAGGGCCACTATTCCGAGCTTCACTTCTCCCTATTCAGGACTCCGGAGGGTGATGGGGCAGGTGTGCGCAGGATGGGAAAAGAGAAGGCTTGAGGGCTCCTCTGCCATCCAGTGCCCAAGGCTACCATCGATATTTCATCATGACAGGCTGTCCCACAGAGCTCAGACAAAGCCTGGGTATTCTTCTTGAGGGGGTGCTCTAGGCAGCCACTCCCTGCTGATGGGAAATGGCAGTTGGGATGAAGTCCTGCCAGCTCAGGTGCACCGAGCCACAGATGTCCTCCAAATCTCCCTTTTTGACTAACTTCTTAATATCCAGTTACACTTCTGAGATTAACTCCTTTTCCCTTAAAAAGCAGGGATCTCCCCAAATCTGAGCACAGTCAGCAGATTCTACTTAATACGCATTTACCGTAAAGTGTAACTATTGATTTAACTGAACAATTGTTCAATTATTTCACTTTGCATTACTTGAGCTCAGTAATCCTGGCTCTTGAAGTAGACACAATTTATTTTCTTTCTTTCAGGCAGGACCAGCATTCAAAAAATGCTAGATTTGTCCAACTCTAGGAGATAATGCCTTTTGCTTGAAAAAAATCTGTTCTTTCTCCCCAACTATTTATACAGACAGTCTCTGACTTAGGATGGTTCAACTTACGATTTTTCGACTTTACGATGGTGTGACAGTGATACCTATTCTGTAGAAAACATACTTTGAGTACTCATACAACCATTCTGTTTTTTTTTTTTTTACTTTCAGTACAGTATTCAATAAATTACATGAGATACTCAGCACTTTATTAGAAAATAGGCTTTGTGTTAGATAATTTTGCCCGACTGCAGGCTAACGCAAGTGTTATGAGCATGTTTAAGGTAGGCTAGGCTGAGCTATGATATCTGGTAGGTTAGGTGTATTGAATGCATTTTCAACTTACTATGGGTTTATTGAGGCATAACCCTGTCGTAAGTTGAGGAGCATCCATTCTCTACAGACCAGAACCTTCGGGTCCCACTCCCCTTCCTTGATTTCTCTAATTACCCCAGCTCTTGTGGTTCTCGGTGCCTTCTGAAGAAAGCCTACGGGACTATGCTTAGTCGACCTTTTTCAGGGAAAGGACTGTAGCTTTTTAATCTTTGTATCCCCAGTTGTGCTGGAGATGGTATTTGGCTTCCAGTGGGCTTCCAGTAAATTCTCATGGTGTCAATGAACACGTACAGAGATTTACATTTTATTAACTTGTCTTTCACATAATTTCCCTATTATATCCTCAAAATGTCCTTATAAGACAGATATTTTTTCCAGAAGAGGACTCTAAAACTCAGAGAGATCGGGTAACTGTTCTGAAGTTGCATAGCAAATAAGAGGCAGAGCTTATTCTTCTACCTCTAAACTGTCACCCCCGACCCCCACTGCCCATATCATAGTGCTTCATTCACTAAATATTCTTGGTTTACATCATCTGTATAACTAGATTATAAACTCAAGTGTAAGGAAAATATCTTGCTTTTCTTCTTTCTGCACCCCTTCTTTCATTATTGTAATAGGTTGACAATTCTAAAAGCATGTATTCTGTAATGTCTAGTCATTGGATATCACAAATCACTGTGAGATTAAACTTTTTTTTTATCCCTGCTTTGCCAAAAAATAGATTTGTCTAATGAGGTCATTAAAACAAGCATGAAATATATTCAAAAGAATCTGGGATTTTATGCTGTGACGGCAGTATCCGAGATGCCTGAGCACATATAAAAAACCATTAAAGAAGCTGGTGTGCTTATTAAATCTTACAAAAAAGTTTTCTTTGGTCGTTGTAATTGAAAAGACTTCAGTATCTACTTGCCTGCCAAGAATCACAGATGATCTAGTGGGACAGTGTCTGATAATAAATCCTGGCACTTGGAGACAGGTCCTGGTTCTGTGAGGGCTTCTGGCCCTCTTTTATGAATAGGAATTTTCCCAGCAAAGGAATAATGGTTGGGTAAACCTTGAACTGATTCCAACCCACTAATATATGTGCAAGCCCAAACTTAATGGGACCTTCTGGGTTATACAACAATTGCTATGATAACTAATGCTACTGGCTGGCTAAGTTTTGGTTGTAATACAGCCCAATTTTGTTCTATAAATATGTGATCTGAAATCATATGGCCATTCAGCAGATGCTGAAGGCAAAACCTTCCAGTGGTTAGGTCTTCTGAAATCTTATGTTCAGTTGAATTATTACTCCCTGTAACGTTAAATATTTTGATTTTTTTTTCTTTGGAGAAAGATAAAGAAGCTTATTTAAATCTGTAATTAATTAATTTGAATACAGTTCACTGAGGTTTTCATGGTTACCTTTGATGTAAAAGATGTCGGGCTAGGAACAGGGGCACAAGGGTGAGGGATGCTCTTTACATATTCGAGTAGTTTAGAATTGAATATAGAGTTAAAGCAACCATGTTTTTAAGGTAAAATTTTCAAAAGGTATTAAAGGGCAGGTCTATGTATAGAGGAGGGAGAGATCACAACTAGATTAGACAATCAGGCAGGCTTCATGGAGCGGAATTTGAAATGAACCTGAAACGTGGAACTGAATTTTGAGTGGTTAAAGTCCACTATGAGTAAAGCCCTTACTTAGGGAACAGTGAAAATACAGTGTACCAAAACCTCTGGGTATGGGCAGAGAAGTAGTGAGAAATAAAATCAGAAATGTAGATGGGGTTATGAGTAGTGAGGAGGTCCAAACTCTTTATCTAAGCTATGGAAACTTCTACTGGAAGATTTTAAACTAAGGTACTGCCAGCTGTTAGAAGACTGTGTGAGATTTTAGAAGCTTGTCAAAGAGAGACAATTAGGAATTTATGACTGAATAAATTTATGATATGAACATATAGACTTCAGATACCAAAAGACAGCTTTTATGTTCAGCAGTCAGCTCCTAATTCTGTGGTGAATATTTTCTGTTGGCTCCTCAAACCCAAGTCTTGCGTTCTCTGACCTGCTTTGGGTCCCAGGAACTGACGTGGATTGTCATCAGTAAGTTTGCTTGTTCTTTGGTTTCTGGTTTGGCCAGTGGGAGGTGTTGTCTGGAGCTCCATATCAGTGAGCTAGCGATTATTCCTCCTGTCCCCTACCCTCCATGCCATGGCGTGGCACAGGTGGGTGGTGGCTGGGTTTCTTCAGCTACCGGACTTGCAGGATTCTGGTCACCTCTTCCTCCCTGCCCCTTCAGGTCTAGGGCTATAGCCCTGGGGTGTTTCACCTCCCTTCTTGTTTCCTCAGCCCTGCCCTTCTTTAAACTCTCCTCAGTCATTCTTTCTGAGCATGCCATCTGTTTCCCGAAGTGACCTTTAACAGTTTGTCCTGTATTTTGGTTTTAACAGTGACCAAACTGTGGTAGTTTTTCAGTTGCTGTCAAAATGGAAAACCAGAATTGCAGATACAGCTTCAGAAAAGTGTTCTAACAAATGCAGAGGAGGGCGGGGCCTCACTGCCATTAACCTGTAAGACAGGCTTCTATTAACACATGACTCACGTTTATTAGAGAGGAATTATTTGTAACTAGATATAGCAAAGTTTCATGTCTACAGTTAGCTAACATTGACTCGCAAAAACAGTTCTGTTGGCAAAAAAGCCTTCTTTATAATAAAGTTTATTACAATCAGTTTTTATGGACTTAGCACAAAGTCAAGTCTACCCTGGAAAAATCAAGATGGACTCGGAGATATGTAGTGCATGTGGAATGCATGTGTAATGCATTCCACTGGGAAACTCAGGCCTGACTGGCCAGGACACCCAGGGACCCTCGGGATATGTTCATATGGAATTTACAGAGGAGTTTGCCTTTGTTGTCACCTCTAATTTTTCAAACTTATAGAAACATTTTTCTTTTCTGTATGGTTTAATTTATATCTTCCCATCTGCATGGGCAGAGTAGGATGTTTCCAGTTGAGATTTAAATTTTGTCTATCTGTTCTCCTCTCTATCTTGCTTTTAAAGCTCCATCTGAAAACCCCTTTACCCTCTTTAAGGCTGAGATAAAATTTTCTCCTCTTTTTTGTATCCTTCTTTTCTATGCCTAAGGACAAGAAATGTGCCCTTTTGATGTCTCCCATCACTTAGAATGGAATTGACCTTCAGCTACTGCTTCTGACTGGTGAAATGGTACCAAGGCAATTTCTTGGATAAAGATTTTGAAGATAAGAACTCACAAAAACATTGCACAATTAAATGAAGAATTGCAAGTAAAATCTTTTTATTTAAGAATTGGAAATATTTTTGTTTATATTTCTGCATGACACGTCTTTGCTATTTCTCATCCTTTGGAACTCATTTTAAGAGTAAGTCTGGCCTTATGGGTATTGTGCCTGCCCCTACCTGAGTCAGGTTTGGTTGTCCCTTCTCGGCATGCTCAGACCTTCTTGGTCACAAGGCTTCACACGGTTGAGTTGTCCTTGATTAACTCTCATTTAGCTCCCTTTGTGTTAGGAACCCTTTGAGAACAGGGATCATCACATTCTAACCTTGTACGCTCGATGCTGAACACAGCCTGGCACACATAAATGAAAGCAAGAATGAAAATGAAAATCATAATATGTGCTTCTCTATTTCAAGATTTGAGTTTCAGTGCATACAAGAATAGCTGGGGGAGCTTGCAAAACAATATACAGACTCCTAGATCCTGCCCTTCTGTATCTATTCTCCCCAGAAAATTCTAGTTCATCAAGACTAGGGTCATACCCAATGTTTGAAAATATATGCTATGCATTATGACAGAGATAAAGGTTAGGAGTCATTGATCTAATTTCTCCTAGGAGCAGGAGGGATACTGATAAATTTTGTGTCTGAATTCACAGACAACTACAGTGAACTTGAAGCTTCAGAGCTTTGCCTCACTCTGGTTATGAGTCAGTGTTTGGGAATCTAGAGAGACTTTTGCCCTTCTTAGTTGGAAAGTAATCATTTTATGAAAACTCAAAGGGCAAGTTGGTTGAATGGTTTTGTGTTCAAACAGATCGAAAGAAATACGATAAACATTAAGGATTGTTCTGGTGAAAATTTAAAAGATTACACAAGATATCAGAAGTTTTCAGGTTAAGATCCTCCATTTTTCTGGGCAAAGATTAAATTACCTCTTTCACTGATTGCTTTTAGTGAATTCTTGTCCATGTAAGAAATTTGCTCCTATAAGTATCTCTTACCCCAGCATTATTAATTTTTTCACTTTATGTTGGATCATTTCCAACAACAAAGTTACTAAAATATCTTGCTTTTCTTTTTTAAAAAGTTATAGTCTCCACCTTATTCTCCAGCTAATACTCTGTTTTTCTGCTTCCATTTATAGCCAAACTCGATGACAGAAACTTGAAAAACAGTACCTTAGTGTCCATTTGTCCTGAAAGTCAGGACTCAAAGGAGCAGATTTAGTGTCAGGTCCACACACAAAAGGGCTGGGTTTTGGAAACGGCTCAAATAGGGGATGTGAATATGATTTACATAGGATATCAGAGCGCCAGTTCAAAAATATGAATTGGACACACACGGTGGCCTTGAGATGAGAAAGGGAGAATGGTCTTGTCATCAGCTGAAGAGCGAAGAGTGAATGGGAGGCAAGGAAGTGAGACAGCAAACCTGAACTTTGTCCTAACAGCTTGCTTATGGAGGGAAAGGAAGAGGTAAAGTCATGCTTAGAAGAGCTGGGAGATCGATTTGAAAAAATGTAGAGTATTATTTAGCTTGAACAAAGTTTGGGCAATTGGGCCATTTGGAGGGAAAGAACAAAGTTGCTTAATTAAACCTGGCTGATTTGACTGTGTGAATTGCATTCCTGTCTTCCACTCATCAGACTGATTTTCTGATTTTACTGTCAAGGAGTTGGAAGTGGGATCACACACATCACAGAGAATTTCCCTTCTTTTGTTACCAGGATAACATATAGCACCATTAAGTATCCTGACATTGTCAAGTTCAAATGGATCACCATGCAAAGTATTGAGTTGGCTGGCCAACTGTCATGGTTGATGAAGGGACGTTTTGGTAACCCCTAGATTCAATTCTCTTACCAACTAGTGTGACCATAGTACAAGAAATCTTACCATTAGAGCTGATCTAATAATCAAGAATGCTGATCTTAATATACTGAATTGCATTATCTTAGATTTGGAAGAGTCTCTTTAGTCTAATTTGTGATCCAGTTTAGGAATCTATCATGCCTTCTCATCATACAGCCTTGGTTTGAACTTGCCTATGGGGCGTTTAGTGATTTGCAATCTATTTTCCTCCATGAGGAGAAATAATTGCCATCTGAGTTAACCAGAACAGCTTGCTGTCACTTAACAAAGGAGAGGGCCCTCGGAATATTGGGATGAATAGGGATGAGAATATGAAAAGATTTCTAAGAATGCTGCCCAGGGAGAATCTATTTGAGTGAGGCACAAGAGTGAGGGCAGAGAGTACAACGGTGTAGCTTTAGTGGTTGGAGTACCATTAAAAGAACACAAAAAACACATTGTGGATTTTTTCTTCCATCATTTTCCTCAGCTCTTCTGAGAGTAAAAGAGTTCCGTGGTTCACTGCCTGACAGAGTGCCTGGCACATAGGAGGTATTCAATAAATATTTCTTGACTAATAAATATCTGTTGACAATAACCCCACTATTTAAGAATATGTACTTTAGAGTAAAAAAGTTCTGGGGTTGATTGCTGGCTTTACCACTTACTCACTGTTCCTGTTACCCTGCTAACTCCCAGGTTCTTTTCTGTGAGATGGATTTAGTGATCATATGTATCTCATTGAGTGCATGTAACTATATACAATACACATAGACATACTCAGAGGCATCTCAATGTCTGTTTCCTTCTCTCCAAAGAAAGATAAAACTATGCTTGAGGAGTACTTGTATGGCAGACACTATTTTTAATATTTCCCATAAATTAACTCACAATCTATGTGTAAGATAATTTCACACCCAAAGAAACAGGTACAAATAGGTTAAGTAACTTGCTCAGCTAATGAGTTTTAAGTTGGGATTTGAAGTCAGACAAATTAGTTGTCCATACTAATCTAGTCCATACTCTCAACCACTGCATCACCTTTCCAGGGTAACGCATATAAAAAGTTTTAACATTGTATCTGGCACAATTGTCCTTTTTGTTTGTTTGTTTACTGTTACTATTATTTTAGTCTGAGCTTAAACTCTTGTTATGGTTTAGAGTATCCTCAGAAAGTTGAAAGAAACAAGACATCCTAAATTGAGAGGCTAGGGTAGAAAGACCTCCATCCCAGAGAACACAAACAGTAGCATCTTTTGGCAATGACATCTGCTTCTCCAGCATAGCTTTGGATTTTATTAAGTGTGATTATGTGGCACATCCCTTGGGTGCTCAGTACAGCAGCTAGGGTTGTACAGTTTACTTCCAAAGTGATTATCGCACTTGTGTTAATCAGCCAGCAAATGACCCCCAAAGATTCATGGAGACTGAACAATGCAGTGCAAGATCAATATCATATTTCACCTTGGCGGCAATGGATGTCTGGGATAGCTGAGTAGGATGAGAGTGAAATGAGCTATTGGATTATTGAGCGGGCCCTCTCTGGAGTCATCCTGGGATTCATCAGATATTAACTAGGAGCTGAAATTTTTGTTGATCATAGATCCAGAACAAGACAAAAAGTCTTTTATTTGATAGCTGATAAAGTATAACTTATGGAGCATGGTGTAATTAATGAGAAGTTTTCCTGGTTGTAAGGAAAAGAAAAACTTCTATATTGTGGTAGTAATTGATTATATGTTTATAATTCCCTCTAACTTTCCAAACGTATTATATTTCTACTTTAGCCTTGTGTTTTCTGACTCCTTATTCCTTCTAGTATTTTTGTAGGAAAAAAGTAGTTTTCCTAAATAATTTCTTTCCCTCTTTTGTTCATGGCACTAGATTACAAGGGTAAGTTTTTAACAAATATTTGTGTATTGCTTTCTCTATGCCAGGCTCTGTGGTAGGCAGAGTTGAATGAGGCACATTCCCTATCATCACAGAGCTGGCAGAGAAACAAAAGGATAGAAGTAACTGAATATCCTGAAGCCAGTTCTATTCTCTAACATGACTGATGCTGCACGAGGAGGAGGAACAATTGTGAGAGGTGAAGCGGTCCAGATTTAAAAATTGTAAAGAGGATGGGCAGAGGAGGCATTAGTTAGCAAGGAATCGGGGTCCTGTGCTCTGTGTGTGTGCGTGTGTGTATATGTGTTTGTAGGGGATGGATCTGAGGAGTTCTTTTATTTCAACAAAATGTCTGAGAACTGACTCAAGAGCACATGTTAGTGGGAAGGAGATAACTATTAGTCAGGATAGTACACATCACATTGCAGTGAAAAAAAAACCTCCCAGGTCTTAGTGGTTTATTACAACAAAGTGCTTTTTCTTGCTCAGGCTATTTGTCCACTTCAAGTCAACTATGACTTTTGCTCCAAAATCTCCTGACTTTCAGACCCACACCGACAGAGCAGCCACCATCTTGAATGCTGCCAGTTGTCATGTCAGAAGGAAAAGAGAGTGAATCTCTTGCACCGGCCATCAAGTACTCAAAATTTATTGACCAGAACTAGTCAAGCAGCCTTGAAGTACCAGAGATGGGCAGGAAGTATAATACCCATACACTCTGAGGACAGAGAGTTGGTCAATAGCATAATGACAAACTCATGTTTCCCCAGAACATGGAAGAAGGAATTCAGTTACTGGTGAAAAAGAGTTCAAGTTCTTTTCTAAGCACCAAGAAACAGCAGTGAGCAATAGCAAAATGAATATGAGAGGAATCAATGTGAGGAAAACCAGATTCTAATCTCAAATCAGCATCCTGACCAGGGACAGGTCTCAGTCCTAAATGATATCAGAGTCTCATGCATAGTAAGAATGAGGAGCCCATGTAGTTTTCCTGTGTTTCTCCTCTTTTCCCTGCTGTGGTATCTTCTCCTGCTCTACGTACAAAGTTGTATTTTCTCCACAGTATATGAATGAAAACTTCCTTGAGTGTCTGAGAAAGTGAGCAGGCATGTGTCTTCAGAGAGGAGGAAGTATGAGCCCAGAGGTAGGAGCTCTCATACAGGTACTCCCTGCCTGTTCCAGGAGTGTTTGGACATGTGAAGGGGGCAGCATTTCGGATGTTTGCAGTGGTTGGGGTGCACTATTGGCATTTGGTAAGTGTTAGCCAGGGATGCTAATTCTTCTGCAATGCCCAGGACAGTCCTGCACTATAAAGAATCATACCTTGTCAAATACCAATAGTTGAGAAACACCAGTAAGGGAAGAGCTATTGTCAATTACAGAATATAAACGCTCTGTAATTTATTTAATAGGATGACTGTGAGCTGCAGAGAGACTTGCAGTGAGGTTGCCAGATTAGTGAAAATGTGCTTTGAGCCTTCTTTTTCCACTTAGGTGGCATTGCAAGCAGTGATTGCTCAATTCAATACGTGAGGAGGGAATGTCCCAATGACTATGTTCCTGGCTCTTGCCCAGCTCTTGCGTGACAGTGTCCCTTAAGATAGCAAGAGGCTTAAAAGGAAGGTTTTGATGAATTCCTGGATGGCATTTCAGCAAGTTAAAAAGGATAGATAGGGACATCTAAGAAATGTTCCTAAATTCTTCAAGTCAGCATTAAGGGCAGTCAGTGGTGCCTTGACCTGTGTTAGAAACACAACTCTTTCCTGGAGGTACAGAGCTTGGCCCCAGGTCTGGGTTAGTGCTTGGCTCATACACTTCTACTTCTTGTCCACCCTCAGCCTTCTTTCCAAACTCTTCTGGATCCTCAATATCAGATTCAATTATGCTTCAGCAGGGAAACTTTGATAGAGCCCCGAGCAAACTCCAATCTCTCTATCCTTTAAAATCCTGCCTAGGCCGGGCGTGGTGGCTCACGCCTGTAATCCTAGCTCTCTGGGAGGCCGAGGCGGGCGGATTGTTTGAGCTCAGGAGTTCGAAACCAGCCTGAGCAAGAGCGAGACCCCGTCTCTACTAAAAATAGAAAGAAATAATCAGACAACTAAAATATATAGAAAAAAATTAGCCGGGCATGGTGGCACATGCCTGTGGTCCCAGCTACTCGGGAGGCTGAGGCAGAAGGATCGCTTGAGCCCAGGAGTTTGAGGTTGCTGTGAGCTAAGATGATGCCACGGCACTCACTCTAGCCAGGGCAACAGAGTGAGACTCTGTCTCAAAAAAAAAAAAAAAAAAAAAAAAAAAAATCCTGCCTAATTTTTCATCTGAAACATTCATTTGAACAGTCTGCTTCTTCTGAGTGATCTTGAACAAAAGATGATATTTGTATTTAGGAAAATTTATTCTATAAGTGGAATGGAGGGTGGTGGTGAGAAGTAAGACCCTGAGAATTCTAGATGCAGTTAAATTCTGCTATAATGCTTGTTTTGAAACACAAATTTGTTTCCATACAATTGAAATATTAGGAGCTGATTTGAGCACAAGGTATATTTTGCATTTGCATATGCCCAAGATACACTAGGTGAATGCAGAAGCTGCACTCTGTGGAACTGAGCCGTGGAAGAATATACCAAATGGACGCATGCATATCTACCAGCTTCCTGGTTCCGTGCCTGTGTTATGAGCCACAACCATCCACACCTGGCCTTTTGACATTGTCCAATTTCAGATAACCCTCCTTCTACTGTTTCCCAGTAACTCACAAGCTGCAGCCTTCCTACACCCGTGTACACAGGCAAACTTCAGGTCTCTCTCAAGTTAAAGAGTCATATTTATTGCAATATTTATGTGTTTCTTAATTATTTAACTGCTGTGTGAAACTGCTACCATTTTTATTTGGTTCCTATCTTTCGTTTATATGTTACCGACAAAATTTTTGATTGTTGTACCTCCAACTCTGTTTTCCTCATGATTTTTATTGTACATTTCCCCTATGATTTTTATTGTACATTTTTGCATAGCATGGTAATTTTCAGGAGTGCCATGTCATGTTATAATAGAATTGATTGTATTTTTACAATCCAAGTTTCAGGATGCTAGGTTAAGATTGTTTGCAAGGAGAAGGTGTTACACAACTTTTATCCCACTCATTATCCCCCAAACTCAGATTGTGTAATAACTAGTAAATGTTTTTATCAAGAGGGGGCAAAAGAGAGTACCTTTGGGGAAAAACAAAACAAACCTATGCATCTGTACATTATATGTACCTTAAATGACTAAGAAATTACTGTAAAGTCCACTCTTGTCTTCAATGGACTATTTTTTTCATTTCACATAGTATGGAAGAGAGATAACCCTCCTCAACTCTATAGGCTTGCCGTAAATTCCTTTATGGACTATTCCCATGGGGAGCTCTTGGTCACTCTTCTGAATTTATGTCTTCAAGACATGAAATTGAGTTGTTTATTTGTATATATTTCATATGTAACAAATTCCAGAACAAGAAATGGTGCTTAAAAACATACTTTAACAGCATGAAGGCAATAAATAATAAAACACCCTCTTTAGTTTTGAAATAACATCTAAAATCCATCCATCTTTTGCCTTCAGTAATAAGACAATATAAGTTTTGGAATAGGCTTTGTTTCATAAATCAAATGACATGTATTTGATGTCTCTTTAGAGAATGATAGAAAAGTCTAAGAGTTAGAGAACAGAGCTTATTCAGAGGCTAGGGGAGTCTTCCAGCTCTAGCTTTCTGTCTACTCTTTCTGTGTACTCTTGGCTGCTGCTTCTCTCTTGAGCATCTGTCATTTGGGCAGACTGAGCCTTGTCCTTATAGACTGGCCAAAACGCCTGTGATTAAAACAGAAATGGTATCAGCTCTTTCAGGGAGTTTACAATTTAAGATGACTCTTGTAAAACTAAAAAGCCTTCAAGATTCAAAAGAGTGAATTTCTAATGATAGAATTTTAGACATTGTATCAGGTGTTTCTGAGTTTTATCTAAGGGTTGAAGGCTAATTAAAATTATGCAGGCAGTCCCCAGGTTATGGATGACCCAACTTACAGTGTTCCGTGCTTATGAATGGGCTCCCAAGGCTCCCCATAAGGATAATTTATAATTAAATAATTAAATCAATAATTTGGGAGCTAGTTTCTTCTGCACATGGAAACAAACCCGCATGGTGTGGTGGTTTCTTGGCACAGCAACTTTACACCAGCGGCTAGTCTCATTGTTTATATAGTTGCTTACACACAGCATCACTTTTGTCTTAACTTTTTTATTCAATTTTGCGAGTCTTTGTTTACCCTTATGATCATGCCTCCAAAGCAAAAGTCTACTGCAAGTCCAGGTGAGCCTGCAGTGAAAGGAAAGGTGATTACAGTGAAAACAAGAGTAGAAATAATTAAGCATTTGGAGAAAGGCCAGACACCATCATTCACTGGGAAAGCATTGGGCTTTAGTCGCTTGACTATTGGAATAATCATAAAGGATAAAGTGAGAATAATGGAACAGGTGAAAGGCAGTCCTTCAATAAAAGCATCAGTTGTTACTAAGCAGTGTAGTGGACTAATTATTGAAATGGAAAGGTTATTATTGATTTGGTTAGAAGATCAAAACAAGTGTAACATTCCTATTAGCCTAGGAATTAAAGAGCACAATAGTTTCTGTAACTTGTTATTACAGAACAGGGGTATTATTCTTATTACAGTATTACATTGTATTATTATTACCACATAGAAGCCATTATAGTATTGTTGTTATTATTATTATTACTGTACATATGCTGTTCATCAGGGATCTGAGTTACATACAAACCTGACCTAACTCGTTTGTAATCTGGAGACCGACTGTAGTTGCTATTAGAGAAAGATTTGCTACAAAAACTAAAACACATAAAAAATGGGTGAATGGTATTCATAGATTACCATTGACAAATGGGAATCACCAAGTCCAAGCTCTTTGAACTCTGTCTAGGGATTTTTTTTGGATGGGGTGCTGCCGTGCAGATGAGCAGAAAGGCAGAAAGCCAGGTTTCAACTGAGACTTGTGTGCATTTCACCTGAGCTTCCTTTTAATCGAGGTTTAAGCTGCTTTAAAAATGATTGCAAAACCAGTGGCTTGGCCGCAAGTTTGTGGGGCTCCCAAAAGCTCAGTGCTTTTTCTATCAATTGTCCCTCAGGAAAGAAGTTCTTTAAAATTGGAGAACTAAACTACTTGGCATGCTGGCGACTCAGAGCAGAGCTTGGTCTTGGTGAGTAGGAGATGGAAGAAAGAAACTAATGTTTACTAATTACTCATGATAGGCAAGGCACTGGGTTGTGAACACTTTTCATATTATTATTTCATTAACGGGAGAAAGTGGCTGTTATTATCCCCATTTTGTAGTTGAGAAAACTGAGGCTCAGAGGTTAAGTCCCACAACCTAGGCCACAGGACTTGGCAGGTACAAAGCTTTCATGGAGTCCAGGCCTTTTGTATGAAAAAAAATCCAAAACAAATCCCTTCACCTTTAGACTATATTGAGTAGGGAGAAGCTTCAGGGCAAGGGAGACAAAGCATGTTACTCTGTGTCTACTGCCAGCAGTCTGACCAAAGGTAGAGACTAAGAACCACTCAAAATTAGTGTCCATTTAGGTGGGTGGGGATTCTTTATTTGAAAGTTCACTTGGCTTTTCCAGCGTTAGGTCACAGTTTATCCCACTGCAGTATTACTCTTTCCAGTTTTCATCCCTCAGACTGTGATGACATGTCCACTTACGATTAGTAAGTGTTGTTTCCTTTCCTCGTGCAATACCTGACTCACATTCTGACTATCTTTCTGCCTTTGGCTCACTTATTTCCCATCCCAGCACTTGGGACTTCCATGCCTCTTCATTCCTGGAGAATGAGGGCCCCAAGAGGGATGGAAGAAGCAGATGTTAAGCTTTAAGAAGAGGGGCTGAGTTCCGCCTCATGGTCTCTGCCGTTGCTATCATTTTCTTTCTGTCTCTTCTGGTTTCCCAGTCTTTCTGCTGTTCCTATAACATCAACCTTGGGGCCTATATCACTGAAACTTTAACTTCAGAGGGGTGTAAACAAAAATCCCTTTTTTAAAAGAATTGGCAGAACAATTTCGTGCTGTGGTTTTAGTAGAATTTCCACAAAATGGCCAAGAAGAAAATGGTCATGTGACTAAAATTTACAGTTGCTTGTTTGTTTAGAGACAGCACGTCTTAGAGAGTGGCATCCTAAACGCACATTTGGAAGGAGGGAGGTGGTACCACACACACACTCTCTCCATTTCTTTGCTCATCTTACACCAGGGACATTCCTATGAATTGTTTGTGGAAACTTGGGACTTCTGATGAGTTTTTTTGGGGGGGGTCTGAGATGTTTTAAGTGTAGAGTAGTTGAAGAGAAAATTACTATAAGATAGCAGGACTAAACTGTAGCATTACTTTTCTTTTTTCTAACTAGAGCAACACGATTCTTTTATCACGGAGTCCTGTTCCCTGGTCAGAGAGTAGAGGAAGCTTTTTGTATGGGATTTTTCCCTGACTAGAATTTCTGGAAATCAGGTCAACAAAACATTGTCCATGTTGCCTACCTGGTAAGGGCCTTTATGATGGAATAAGTTTCTTTTTATCTTACTCAATTTTTATAGGTTCATTTTGTGTTAGTTGTTTGTAGATGACACGCTTTACTTCCTCCCATTGGCTAAGGAAATTGTTTTCCTGTGGTTTCTCTAAATTGGATGTGGGGCTAGCGGGCCATGGGGAGTACACACATGGATGTAAGCAATGTATTAGATGCCAAGATGTCGAGAGTGACACAGTACATCTAGGGACTTTAAACAGTGCCCACCGGCAAGTGCAATTTATTGCAAGATGATAAGAAGCTACAAGGTGAAAAAGAGAAACATCAAATGTTTTTCCCTTTTGCCCCTTTTGATAATGGTGCTAAGTATTTCTTCTGGATCATGGGTTGTACTCTTTACCACAGGTAGCTGGATTGTGATGGCACTGAAAAGAGTTAGTCATATGGAAAAAAGTGTGACCCATTATACCCTTGAGCAATGTCAGTGCCATCATTTTCTCCATTCCCACACTGTGGCAAGTTCATCGTGGGGCCAGTTAAATGTCCTAAGATTTCCAGAACAGACTGGCTTTAGAATGGCCACGGCTCCTTATCAAGAGAGGAGCTCTGGAGCAGTAACACCAAACATTTTCATATAGAAAGTAGCAGGTGAACCCCATGACCACCAGGTTTCAGTGTGGAGAGGTTTCCCCACTCACGTGGCATCTGGCAGACATTTAGGAGTGCCTGTTTCCTACCAGCACACCAGGAAGAAAAGAGATCTGGAGGTCTCCACCACATATCTAAGTATCATTTGCACATATTCTTTAGGAACCCGAGCAGCTGCTAGATGAAAACAAATCTGGAAAATAGTAAACCTGGAATTAGATATTTTGGAGGCCATGGATGAAAAGATCCACTGTGTTGTCATATTTCCCTTCTATAGACTGAATATTTGTGTCTCCTAAAATTCTTATGTTGAAATCCTAAGCCCCAATGTGATGGTTTTTGGAGGTAGAGCCTTTGGGAGGTTATTAGGTCATAGGGACGGAGCTCTCATGAATGGGATTGGCACCCTTATGAAAAGAATTCTAGAGAACTCCCTCACTCCCTCTGCCATGTGCAGACATAGAGAGAAGATAGCCACCCGTGAAAAAGGAAGAGGGCCCTCATTAGACACCAAATCTGCCAGTGCCTTGATCTTGGAGTCCCAGCTCCCAGAACTGGAGAAATAAATTGCTGTTGTCTATAAGCCACAAAGTCTGTGGTATTTTTGTTATAGCAGCCTGAAAAGATCTAAGACGCTCTCCTACCACAGACCAGGAATTGTAGAAACACAGGAGCACGCGGGTGCTCCCCTAGCGTCTTCCTGCCTCACTTTGCTGGGCTCCAAGTGCTGTGGGCTCCCTTGTGAGAAGAGGGGCTTCTAGACAGAGCTGAGATGCATCAGGCACTATCCATTCCCCAGGACCAAAGAAAGGAGATGAAGCTCCTTCTGGAGTTTAGCCAATCTTAAAGGGAAAGGGGGAAAAAGAAAGAGACAGAGGGAGAGAAAGCGTGGGAGCACAATTAGTGAAATCTGTATCAGTAACCCTGTAGGCTACCCAAGGACTGCAGGAGCAGGGGTCTCAGGTTCTCAAGCAAAGCCCTCTGACGGGATGGCACACGAGTGACAACCTTGTCATACTGCATTAGCTTTAAGGGCCAGGAGAGTTTCCCAATAAAGACAGCTGGCTGACAGGAGCACAGTGGAGATGCTGGGACCCTGACAGAGCCCCCAGCAGTCACCTAAGGTGGGGCCGAAATGTCTCTGTGCTTCCTCTGACTAGAATCGAGGTGATTTCCTATTTCTTTCTCCTTAGAACAGGGATATTATTAATGCAAGATGCCAAGAGTCTATAAAACACCAAATGGGGCTTCCCAGAGAGACATTCACAACTCCCCTTTTCTAGCAGTTCTGGGAATGGTTCTAAGAACCCCTTATGGATGTGGGCTTCTTTATGAGATTATTGGGTTTACCAACAGTAGGCCAATACTTGGTTTGCACAGGCATCTGGAATATCTAAGACCCCACAATCTGCTGGCTCCTTGTCACAGCCTTGGGGCTCTGTCAGGGTATCATCCCGTGAACTGCTGGGACCCCCGTCTGGTTCACCCCTCCAAATGCCTTCATCTGCCACAGTTGCCCTGCCTCTCCTGCTCCACAGTTGGACACAAACATTTGCCAAAGGCATCACTTCTGTGAGAAGTGGGCATTCCCCTTGCTAAGTCCAGGGAGATGGGGAAGCCACCCTCAGTGGTCATAGATTCCCTCGTGGCATGGAAGTTTTCACTCCCCCACTATCTAGCCCTCCCACCCCCAAGGTTTTGATTGCAAAGAAAGAGTGAGATCACTGTTGAACTTCAGCCTTATGCTTCTTGTCCTTCTGGATATCTCTCCTGCTTTCTACAGGCAGTGAAACTGTCTCCTCCTTCCTGAGTAGCTGGGCTCCCCATCCTCCATCATCCCCATCCCATGGCCCTATCCTTAATCCAAAAGTTTTGCTCTTGATATGCAGAGAGAAGCTTTTGGGATTTGAAACACCATTTTCTCCCTCAAAAAAGCTAGGCTTTTAGGATTACTGTTTCACCCCAGATTCAAAAAACCCCAATTTCAAACTCATCACTGAGAAATGACTCCTTTATTTTCAACTGGATCTTCCCTCCCCCGATTCATAGGGTGGTGGGAGATGACAGGGCAATGACATGCATAGGGAATGGAAGACACTTTTGTTTAATATCTCAATATTTTATTGCTGGGGAAACAGAGCTTATGAAGTACATGCTGATTGGTTACCTCTCAGATTCCTGAGAGAATCTGTAGGCTCTTCCGAGGCACCTGGCTCTTCAAACAAACTGGATGCAGTATTTCCTAAGCCCCAGTAATGCACCACGTGTTTCTACTATAGTTACTTAAACATGTACACACGTGTACTCTAAGTACAAATTTCTAGTACTTGTAGCTCTTGCCTCTAAAAGAACTATTAAATGGAAAGAATGCATCGATTTCATACAAACTATTCAATTGCTATTCCAATAACATTCAGAAGAATACAATTCATATAACTGAACATGTTTTCCTGAAACTAATCTACCACTTATAAGGTAAATATAGCACTGATGGCTGTACTTGCGGTTGTTTGATATTTTGCACTTGGGGAGATATTTCAACTGTGCCTCGTGAAATTTAATCCCCCCAGTTATCTGTGTTTGAGCTACCGCAAAACCTTAGTTTATAAAGTACATCAGGGCTCCATTTGGCTCAAACACCCCCTTTTCATGTTAGAACTGTTCTGTTCATTTTTCATTATCCACTACCATTAAAAAATTGCACCCAGACACATTTTTATTTTCATGGTGTTCAAACAAAAGCATTGTGTGATGGGCAGACTTCTAAGAAGGTCCTTGAGAACCCCTCCTGCTGATATTCACACCAGTGTATAATGCCCTCCCCTTGATTATGGATTGGATCTGGTGACTTGCTTCTAACTGACAGAATACAGCAAAGGCCATGAGATGTCACTTCTGCTGTTAGGTTACAATAGTCTGTAATTTCCATCTTGTTAGCAAACTCTCTCTATTGCCTTTCTGATTTGTCTCCTTTGATGAACCAGCTGTCATTTTGGAGAGGTCCACAAGGCAAGGAAGTGAGGGGTGGCCTCCAGCCAACTGTTCTCTAGCGATTGAGGTTCTCAGTGTAACGGCCCATGAAAAACTGAATCTTGCCAACAGCTACGTGATCTTGACAGTGGATCCTTGCCTGGTTGAGCCTTGCTATTGTTGCAGCCCAGGTGACACCTTGATTGCAACATGAAAGACACCCTGAGGCAGAGGATCCAGTTGAGCCCTGCCCAGATTCCTGTCCTACAGAAACTGTGAGATAAGAAATGTGTGTTGTTTTAAGCTGCTAATTTTGGGGGCAGTTTGTTGTGTAGTGATAGATAATGATTATAATTAGTTGAATAAATCATTTCTTATTTTATGGAAGTATGTTTCAGGTGAAGGCTTTACAGAGAAATCTTTCCTATAAAACTGGTAAGAAAATGCAATGTAAATATAATGGGAAGATGTGAAAAAATTAATGTCATATTTTTTCCATTTGAACATATCAACCTAAATTCTGCCACCAGTGTCCATTAAGATGAGAAATATAATCACACTTTTGGTGGTTATATTTGATGAACGCATAAAGCCAACTTGATCGGAGCTGCTATTTACAAAAACAGGAACTGACATGTGTATATTAGAACTTGTGGATCCTGAGACTATGTTTAAGGAATCCTCGGGTAGACCAGCAGACTAGGACTAGAGTAGGCAGCAGAGATTTCCACTGTCTCGTGTTATTTCACTGAGGGTAAATATGTCAGTGTAACAGTGGCAGAATCTATTTATTCCCAATTTACTATTTTTTTCTTTAATAAAATAGACAGTTACTTTCAGTTCTTAGCCTCGTACAATCTCCTATACTGTATTAGAAGAAAATTCTGCCGAAAGTTGTTGATTGTGGGGTGAGAAATCTCAGCAATTGTGTTGAAGTTTCTCTTATTATAGGTAGGCTTTCTGTGCTCCTCCGCGAGGTATAGCTGTGCCTTCCTGGACTTCTATCATTTTCTCCAAGTTAAGTGGGAACCCACTAGGGATTTCCAGCAGTGCTGTTTGTGTTGCAGTATTTTCTAATACAGCATTGGGGACTAGAAAATTGATATTTTATATTTCCCTCCCAGTGTGTTTTTCAGGTCTACGTGGACCATGAACTGAGTAGAAGGATGCATGTCGAACTTCCCTGACATTGTAAAGGGGGCACCGCTAAGTACTGCTGGGAGGGAGGTGCTTATGGTGTGACCCGGGAAATGCGGTCGTGTCCATGTTTCCACTTAAAGGGACAATCTGCTTTCAGTCCAGAAACCTCTGAGGAAGTTCCCAGCATATAAGACTGGCAGTGTGCCAACAACACACAGCAGGAAGTAGGACACACAGCCCTCATATGCAGAAAGGATGGACATCCAATGTCTGGAACATCGCAGGAACTTAATTCATATTTGTCAAATTAATGAATAATAATTAAAGAAATAGCATAAACAAACTATTCTTAACAACATAACTGATAAAATATTTGGAAAGCAAATTTAAATAATTGCCTAATAAGAAATACAGATTTCCAAAAACGATATGCCAACTTAGACTAACATAGATCATAATTGTGTGGGGATTACAAGAAAGGACCGGGAAAGTCTGGATTATAGGACCGAAGGAATCTTGTCCTGGTGACTGACTAGTCATCTTGGTTTTCCCATGACAGTATTGGTATAAACGTGTTGTCCTGGCGTAATCATTTATTGTGTCCCTCTTCACTCTCAAAGTGTCTGGTTATAATGATAAATTCTATCGTCATTATATTCTTAGCAAATGTCTAAGAATTATCATGGAATCATGGGGTTTTTAGCGGGCTAATTGGAAATGAATATCAAAATCACCACTCCACAGAATAGCACCATTCCATAGAAGTACAGTGCAAATCACCTAAGTAATTTTACAATTTCCAGTAGCCACACAAAAAAAAGAAAAAAAAGGGGGCATCCATTTTAATAATATATTGTATTTAACCCAATGTATCCAAAATATTATCATTTCAACATGTAGTCATTAGAAAATTATTCATGAGACATTTTACATTCTTTTGTTCACACTAAAACTTTGAAATTTAGTGTGCGTTTTATGCTTGCAGCGCATTTCAGTTTGGACTAGCCACATTTCAAGCAATAGGCACACGTGGCTAATAACTACTGTATTGGACAGACAGCTATGAAATATATAGTTTGTTGAATATAATTGTATTCTGTTAACTGTATTGTGAAATATGTGTAGCTCCTATTCCATAGTGTGGACACAGCCATTCTTGAGTCATCTATGGGCATGATAAAATTGGGTTAAAGAATCATCAGGACTCTGTTTCTCCATCTTTGGCTCTATTTTATTTTACTTCAATTTAATTTTCAATCAGGCTTTTCCCTGCCCAGAGTAATATGACCACTAGAAATTCTAGACTTTTTTACCAAAAGGAATGTGACTTACTCTTTCTCAATGGTTCTAACAAGTGTCCAGGGATTGAGTTTGATTTAACCAACTTTGGTCACATGCCCATCTCTGTTGCAGTCACTGGGCCAGAGGATGGAAAATTCTGATTGGTCACACACTCCTCCCTGGAGCTCTAAGGGGTGGGTTAAGTTCCATCTAAGTATGCTGAACTGTGAATGGAGATGGGCTTTCCCAGGAGAACATGGGTGCTATTACAAGAGATGGCAAAATATCTGAAGTATAGGAGATATTTGGAGACATCAGATGAAACAGAGACAGCTTAAACAATCCAGGGGCATGGCTAGTGTTGAGTAGTTCTGCAAGGACATGTAGCAAATGAAGCAAATCACTACTTCATTTGCAGAGATCAGTGTCTGGGCAAAACCCTCCCCTTTGTGGAAGTCAACAGAGTTTAGCACTTTGCTGGCATCCTTCTAGAGAATGCACAGGTGATGACGAAGGAAGAGGAACTAGTCATCGAAGAAGTTTTGTGACAGGTATATTCTTAATTTTTTTTTTACATAATAGTTGTACATATTTGGGGGGTCTATGTGACAGGTATATTCTTTTTTTTTTTTTTTTGAGACAGAGTCTTGCTCTGTTGCCCAGGCTAGAGTGCCGTGGCATTAGTCTAGCGCACAGCAACCTCGAACTCCTGGGCTTAAGCAATCCTACTGCCTCAGGCTCCCAAGTAGCTGGGACTACAGGCACGTGCCACCATGCCCGACTAATTTTTTCTATATATATTTTTAGTTGTCCAACTAATTTTTTTGTATTTTAAGTAGAGACGGAGTCTCGCTCTTGTTCAGGCTGGTCTCGAACTCCTGACCTGGAGCGATCCTCCCGCCTCGGCCTCCTAGAGTGCTGGGATTACAGGCGTGAGCCACCGTGCCCGGCCCGTGACAGGTATATTCTTAATGGTCACATCCATACAAACTTCCCTCACAAGTGGGTGTAAAGGAGAGAGCCTGGGTCCAGGAAGCACAGAACCTGGGACTGAGTCCTGGCACAGCCCCCTTTCAGCCACATGACTCTGAGCAAGTTCCTAAAATGTTCTGTGCTTCAGTTCTGTGCTTAGTTGCTTCATCTAATATAGGGACACAGTGATGATGCAGGTCTTACTTTACCATTCTTGTATTAGTTCATTCATTCATTCACCAAATATTTATAGAATGTCTACAATATATATAGTACTGACTCAGGCACTGTGTATAAGACAAAAAAATAGTTCCAGCCTTAATAGAGAGGATCAAATAAGAATTTGATTTAAAAAACCCTTGTAAACTTTAAAGTGTAATAGACATGTAAATTAAGATGATGATGGCATTAGTAATGCAACTTCTTACTTTTTCAGACAGCTGTTTATCCCCCTGCCCTTCATGTAAGCATACTGAATATACAACATCAGCAATTTCCCTCCTTTGGAGCACAGATCTTGTTTTCTCTGTCAGTCTAGACAACTGTTGCAGTGTTTGTATTTATAATTGCCCCTGCACAGACTCCCAGGGGTCCAATGACAGGCATGCCAAGGTCGTTAAGATGCAGCCTCCCCTCCCCCCTTACTTTTTCTCTGTCATCCTGGCAAATGTGTCACTGATGTGTAATTAATGACGAGGGCATCAGGGGCCCAGCATTAACATACAAATCAAGGCCTTGTCAAGCATGGAGGCGTCAATGGGATTTTTGTTCTTTTAGCAATATTTATTGTTGTCTAGTAGAGAAGGGGAGCGCCTTTCTGGCATTGGTGTTGCCTGTTTACAGTAAGCCACAGGGGCAACATCAGCTCAATCTGTTGATTAATTCAAGGCTTTTCGGGCTGCAGTGGATGAGGGTGCTGAGGGGAACATTCTTCTGTTTAAAATGTGCGTGTTATAAGTGCACATGTAAGAATAGCATCTATTGGATGTTGGGCAAGGGGGAGGGGGGGAGGGGAGAGAAGGGAGGAGGGGACGGGTATATGCATACATAAAGAGTGCAATGTGCACCACCTGAAGAATGGACATATTTGAAACCCGGACTTAGGGGGGGAGGAGGGACAAGGGCAACATACGTAACCTAAACATCTGTACTCCCATAATATGCTGAAATAAAAAAAAATGTGCATGTTGTGCAGATTCTCTCTGTTGGTGAGGTGGCTTTAGTCCCTGTGAGCCCAGAGGATTTTAGAAATTTTTGTTTGCCCAAGCAATATGACTTTATTGAGCATTTCCTGAGTGTCTAGCCCTTAGCTAGGCTTGTGGGTGATGGAGCAGAACGTGGCTTGCAAGTTCAGGAATTTTACATTTAGTTGACGGGAAATGAAGTTCTCTGTGGACCAGGCGATCAGCACTGGAAGGAATCTTAGCATTCATGTTGCCCAACACCCTGGGCAGGAATCCTTTCCACAGGATGAATTCTAAGTGCATATCCTTATACTCATGGCAGTGGTTAGACCAATGCAACAGTGGTCATAGCATATTCCCAGCTCCTCCCGTTCGGGAGAAGACAGTCGTGTGAAACAGGTTGACTGTGCACTGCTTGTTTTCATCCAATGAGACAGAACATTTAGGCACACAACAAGTTAAATAAACTGAATTTATTACCTATAGATAGGCAGCAAGGGACAACAGAAGCCTGGGACTCATTGCGAGCTGGTCTCCAACGCTCAGGAAAGATCCCTGGGGTGGATGCAGTCTCAACTGCATGTACCCCACTTGCACCACGACTGAGAGCCCTGAGAAAGCAGCCCACCCCGAATTTTATACCCTGGGAACCACAGGACCACTGGACTACAGCACTGAAGAAAATCCTGTTCTTAGGGGAAACTGTAACAGATCCCAGGACATCCCAGACAGTCCTTTGCTATCTCAGGATAGTTAGTCTTGAAAACTACAAGTGAGACAGGGGAGGAAACTGGGTCAGTCCGATTTCTTGGCTACCAAGAAAAATGTCCTGCAAGGAGAATAAAGAAAAATGAAAGAGGAAAAATGATATCCTTCCTCTCTCTGAAGGCTCAGAGCCAAAAGTTTAATAACTTATGAGTTCAAAGCAGCCCCATGCTGCATCTGTAGACTAAGATGTGCTTTAATTCATGGTTGTCAGACCACACGTTGGGCTGTTTAGCTCTGGGGCATTGACAATGTTCCCCTCCCACGGCCATGTCGTGGTCCTTGTCACTCCTTAGGATTGAACTGTATCTTAAATTTTACACACAATTTGACCCATCTCTGAATAAAAATTCCTGTGTCCAGCTTTCTTGTTTCTTTGTCTTCTGCTCCCACCCCCGTCCTCCCAGTCAGGATTTCTCTGTCTTTCCTGGGCCATGGCATATCACTTCTGTCACATACAGTGAGCGTGCCCAGTTTGTTTCAGTCCTCAGGCCTTACGCTCCCTCCTTGTGATCCGTTTGACCACCTGTGTTTCTGCCCCTGCTCCCCTCCTGGCTGCAAAGGACGTCTCTGTGCAGGTGTGGTTTCCACCTTTAGCTGGGCTCTCAGCACTGCTCTGCAATGCTCTTTTGTGGCCCCAGCTGATGTCCTCATCTGTTCTTCACAACAGTTCTTGTACAACTCCATCCACTCCCTAGATTTCTTCTTCAAAGATGGCCCTGCTTCCTGCTATCCCAGAGTAAGTTAAGGCCATTAGCTGTGAGCTCTCTGCATCTTCCTCCCCTTGACTGCCACAGATTAACTCACGTCCCTTGGTATCTTTCTTTGGGTTCTCTCCAATTAAGTCCTTTTTGTTCAATTTTTCCATAAACCTAAAATTGTTCTAAAAATAAATTCTATGAATTAAAAAAATAGCTCTCTGTAGTAGTTAAGACTAGTGGGTGGTATTACCTATAAATCAGAGAAGTGGTGTGATTGGCCCAGAGTCACACAACTAAAACAGTCAGAGATAGGATTCAATTTCTCTTGCTGCCACACTTTCCTGTAAACCATATTCTCTTCTCTATTTTTCCTGAATTAAGAAAGTTGCATAGTCAGTAAAGGATGACTTTTAATCTCCATTCGATTTTTTTGGTGAGGATACAGCAATCTCATGACTGACATTCTTCTTTTGGCACTTTGGAAAGTAAGTCTCAGGTGGAGTGGAGTTTATTAGGGACTGTGTGAGAATACCCTTCACAAGACTAATTCAGAGTTTTTATGACTCAGTGGAGGCTGTCAATCCTAAGTTATTTGACGTTTAATTCCTGCTGATGTAAATTTTATATGACAAATAGTTTCATTTAATTGTGTCACCTCTGGCTTATGTACACCATAAAAGGTTTCACTTTTAATAGCCAGCAACAAAAGAGCCCTGGCTGAGAGAAATAATGTCGAGAAATCTTGCAAGGGCACGGCTGGTTGCGGAAGGGAGGGTGGCTCTCTGGGAGAAAAGATCTCTGGAGGGAGGCTAGGCTTCAGGCAGACCTATGCCTGCACCTGTGCCTCTGTCAGCAGGGGCACTGCTGCTGCCTCCCAGAACCTTGACTGATACACTCTTTTTCCTGGTAGTGGGTCCAGGTGATGGAGTGAAGGTGAGCAGATGCCTCTACCAAGAACTCTTTCTGTTTCTTGTCATTGAGTGACTAACAGTAACTTAGAGGTATTTTGAGGTACACAGAAAGACTTCCCCCTGGGAAGATCTATTTCTAAAACATTTACATATGTATATTAGGGAAACAGAATAGAGTAGTAAGAAGAGACGTGGAATAAATTTGTGATCCACTACTTACTAGTTTTAGCATCTGTTAACCTCTCTGGGGTTCAATAGCCTCATCTATAAAATGCAGATAATATTGCC
This sequence comes from Propithecus coquereli, assembly GCF_000956105.1. Lineage (NCBI taxonomy): Eukaryota > Metazoa > Chordata > Mammalia > Primates > Indriidae > Propithecus > Propithecus coquereli. The sequence continues at coordinate 3,185,525 of NW_012145856.1, forward strand.
ATAGGCCCTTTATAAATAATAAGTATCCTTATTATTTGAAATTTAATTATATTTTAGATAGAAATATATTTTCTATAGAAATAAATTTCTAGAAATATATAAATATATTCTAGCAATATATTTTTTCCCTAGGGAGAACAATTTTCTGGAAGCTTTATTTTTGTGTAAGGCATAAGAGGAAGTATGAATTAATTTAATGTTCACCCTGAAAATTAAGTTCATCCCAAATTATCCATCAGTCAAGGTCAGACTATCCAAGGTTAGTACAATCTCAGTTGATGTTAGGTTACCATGAGAAACCTTTTAGGTTAAGGATTCTGGGGTTGATAACACTACATTGTATCATTAAATGAATCTCTCAACATAAAGTTTATGAAGTAGCTGAGTGTCTGATGCACTTTTGCAAGGCTCCATGTTAGGTGCTTCAGTTTTAAAAACAAATAAACCTTGGTCCTTACCTTCAAGGGGACCCTAGCCCAGTTAAGGAGAAAGGACAGGAGGTGTTCTATCAAGATCACAGGTCTCATCTTATTGTCCTTTGTCTCTCCGGTGTTAACATAGTTCTCAGTCCATTATGGGTATCAAAAAAGTTTCTTAAATTTGAATAAATCGATTACCAGTAATTCTAGGCATGAGATGCAAAAACACTAAGGACATTAGAAATTCAGAGGAGAGAGAGCTCATGATGGCCTTAAAGTTTCATGGAGGTGGAGGAAATTGATCTAGGCCTTAATAAATGTGTAGATTTGGGTAGGTATAGAGGGGCAGGGCTAACCCTTCAGGGAACTGTCTGATTATTTGCTTAGTATAGATTCGTGGAAATCAAATTACCAAGTAAAATGCTATGAATTTTAATAGGAAATGATTTACAGATTCAAATTTACATAGACTTGATTTTAATAGGACTTGATTTACATAGACAGTCCAGAAGGTTATATCATTTTTTAAAACCCCAACCAGTAGTATGTGAAAACACAATTTCACCATAACTGTGCTAGCACAGTGTGTTATTGTTTAAAAATATTTACTTAGCATAAACATGATAGGTGGCACCATATCTCAATTTAAAAAAATGCATTAAGTAGAAATTTTAATTAATTGGGCATGAACGGGGTAAAATAAAAATAGGCAGTGATTACATTGAGGCAAGAAGGGGCAGCACAAAGGACTGAGGCTTGGTAAAGAGGCATTGCAAGGGGTTAGTAGAGAGCAACCACATGGTCCTCTGTGGTGTAAACAGTAGGGGGTTAATAGGCTGTGTGAAGAGAGCAAAGTGCAATTTTCAGGAATCATGATGTGGAGGGTGTGTTTAGCAGGTGTTCAGGAGTAGGCATGGTGAATGGAAACAGATTTTTCATCTTGGAGAAGGCCACCTGCTTGAGCAATTATGAGTGAGGAAAAGGTGCCAAGTGAGGCTTCAGGTGACAGGGAGGGCTCACTGCAGGATTAGGGACTCGGCTGGCAGGGGTCAGGTGCATTATGGACACTTTCCTGATCTATCCGAAAATGAGGTCAAGTGTTGTAGGACATCCTAGGGCCAGTAAATGGCAAGAGGGCTCAGGAAAGGTCCTGAAATATTAGGAAAGAAATGGGGCATTGGGGAAAGTGGAGTATTGGCGAATAGGAGTATGGTTTAGAGAAAGAGGCTACAAGAAGGGATCCATATGTATAGGTCTTAGGAAGCCAGTAGAGCTAAGAACAGGGCTGGCTCTTCCACTTATGAGTCATTTGATTTTGGACAAGTCACTTTTCCTTTCTGTGTTTCGGTTTCCACACTTGTCAAATAGAACTGTTGTGGAATTTAAATAATATGTTACATTTAACAGGAGCAGAAAGGTGTCTGGCACAGAGTATTAGCCACTTTTGTTGTTGTTGTTGGTGTGTTGTTGCGGTTGGAGGTGGTGTTTTTTTTCTGGTTGTTGTTACTGTGTTTGTTGTTGTTAGAAATGCTGTCTGTGCATTGTTGTCATTGTTATAACAAGAATGAGAGGAATAGAGCAGAGGTGTACAGGGCTGCTCTCTAATCCCTTCCAAAAATTGTAGGACGTCCCAGGCATTGCTGGAAGAAGGCTTCAGTGCCCTTTAAGGGCATCTCATCTAATTAGCATCCTCCTAAACCTCCCAAGTGTTTGGACACTAGGTTGTTTTATTTACAAAGTAACTCTCAGAAAAGAAGGAAGGCAGGACTCAGGGTAAATGTTTAATGTTTGCTGCAGAGTCCATCTTACTGGGAAGGAGGAGAAAAGTCGGGACTGACTTTTTGAACTTTGGCAAAATACAACTCTTTCTGGCAGGCAGCTGGGGAAACCAGCCTGACTTCTGCCTTTCATGAGACCCAGGGGTCCCTAAGTGCCCATGTGCAGTCTTGGCTTAATCTTGGTTTTCTGCTTCTTTATGTGGGGGTTTATGTGGGTGTCATCTGTTTTGATAGGCTTTGCTCCATAAGGTGAGCTTATGAGCTTTGCAAAAATCTCAGCCTCTGTTTTTAGTACCCTTTGGCTCCTCGGTTTGTCATTTCTGTTTATCTGTTTAGTCATGTGCTCTTTCCTTCCTTCTTGGTGTGGCCTGATGAAAAAAAGTGAACATTTCCTGACAAGTTTAAGACCAGACTGAGTTTATAGCTTGTACTATGTTTCTGATAATTCTATGCTTGTCTAAAGCCAAAGCTCTATGAGAGCCCTGTTGTGTGTGATGATACGGACACAGGCAGGAAGGCTTTTACCTTTTATGTGCCAGAAATAGAAGGGCCAAAAGAACCTAGGTCCAAACTCAAGGAATGCATTTAACTAGATGATGTAGCAGAGCTTCTAAGCTTTGGGCTTTGGATAAATGACCTTTCCAACTTAGATGAAACTAAGTTGCAGAATACATCAAGCCATTATTTGGCTATAATCATCTTAGTCATGAATTAGTTTATAACATCCACTCCCTTGTAAGTGTTTTAGTAGGACAGGCCACTTCTGACAAAGGGACAGGAGGCAGGAAAGGTCCAGGACCTGCCTAGGAATGAAGGGCATGTCCTGCAACAACCGAAGGCCCTGGAGGACCAATGGACACGCATGAAACACACTCTGCTTGCTTCTGGTGGTGGTGTGGTGGTCTGGTCGGGAGAAGAAACTGTAAAAAACAATACAAATAGAAACAATACATTTAACAATATTTACATAGCATTTACATTGTATTAGGTATTATAAGTCATTTAGAGTGATTTAAAATATAAGGGAGCATGTGCATAGGTTATATGCAAATACTATGCCATTTTACATAAGGAATTTGAGCATCTGTGGATTTTGATATTCATCGGGGTCCTGGAACCAATCCCCCAATCAGATGTGGTCAAATTAATGTTAACTAAAAATAAAACAGAAGAATTATTTCCAAGTTTTCAACCTCATGTTTCTATTGATGCCATTAAAGATGGCAGCCACATTCCACAGTGAGCTCTTTGCCATATTTGTACCCCAGCCTCTTTGTGCAGTTGACTTTTTAGATTTGAGTAGGGGAATTTTCACTTATCTTTGTAAAAATGACATCTTGTTAGATTCAGCTCATCACCCTAGCCTGTTGAGATACATTTGAAACCGGATTATAAAAAATTAATTTCCTTTTCAGCCTAATGTTATCCATGCATTTGATAAGCCTGGCTGGGAACTTATAAACATGTTGGAAAAGACTTAGCTGAAGACATACTCCAGTTCAGGAGGGCTGTGCCATTGCCGATAGGCTCAGGTCCCAAACCTCATTCAGATCCATAGCAGCCTTGGGAGCACTGAGCTCCAGCTTGGCTCCTGCCTGCAGCTTCCAGCCCCTTCCCTATGTGAGCTATCTGCAATCTGTCCTGACCATCTCTCCTGCCTTGCTCTCATCCTTTGCACATGTAAAGGCCAGAATGCCTCCTCTCTAAATTGTACCCTTCCTTTGTGGATGGCCATATAACTCAAGCTCACGTTAATGCCTTGTATTCCGGGACTACTACTTTTGGCTCTGAGTATAAATTTCTCATTAATAAAATAATTATGATACGAACCAAAGGTAATATTGCTGGAGACTTTAATATGTACCTGGCACTACGCTGAGTATATTATATACATTATCTCATTTATCTTTAATAGGAATTTTATGTGCTGCTTATTATTATTGCCCCATTTTATAAATGCAGAATCTTACAGAGTTTAAGTCACCTGTCCAAGCTCACCTGGATATGTCATGCCTTGAATATAGGTCATTCTGATGCAAAAAACCTGTCCTCTTCACAAGCCTCCCCCTTTGGGTTATGAAGTACAAACAGCTGGTTGGTTGTAAAATCCAAAAGATGGGGATAGAGACTGGTTCTAAATTTCTGTTTCCCTACCTAACAGAGATACCTCACAAAAGACTCAGAGTGAGCATGCAGTGCTGCTTAATATGTATGCACTGAATAAAGGAGTAATTAATGAATAAAACAGGTGTTGTACAATATTCTTTTTCTTCCTGATAGTAGGTAAAAAGGTAGAGGCGTTTTTCAAGGAAAAACAGCTGATAATACCTGCTCATCTGGGGTGCTGGCAAAGAGAATACAGTGGGCATCAGGAAGGTTTCAGAAAGTGTATCCTCTTGGAACCTTTCACCCAATACATATTAATGAATTTGATGTAGACTAAGGAAAAAAAAATCAGTCTTCCCCTTGGAAATCTTTTTTCAGCAGTTTGATCTTTTCCTTTTAATCAAGTCAAAAGTATTTTAGATATTAATATTTGGGAGTCTTTATTCCTTTTCTTTAGAAGTAAAATTGATGAAGTTAATAGGGTGAAATAGGGTGAATTTACTGAATGAGAAGAATCTAATCAAGAGGCTAATTTTTCTCCCTGCATATTACCTCCCCAATTTTGGCTCTCTTTGCATATTTTACTTAAAAGCCTTTAAAGTTAATATTTGACAAATTTGACATCTAAGATGTTGAAGATCTCAGGATATGGCAAGCCTAGATTTTTATTGTTATGCTATTGCCAGCTGCCAGGTCGAACCTTATTTCCTCTTCCTCCGTCATGTGCATGGAGATGTAGTCGTTGCCTGCGCCACTCATGTATTCAGGGCCTGGTGATGTTTTGTGTTTGCAAGGGTGACAGGAAAATGATGACTCCACTCCTATCCTCCTCTTAAACACCAACTCTCTCGCTTAACTTTGATCTCAGGTAAAGCACAAATTCCCTGGCAGTGTTATACTGAGTTACTTACACCTTAACCTGACTGAAAGCTCTGATTAAGGGAAAGACATAGAGTTGCATGAAAGTCACCAAAAATGAGCAAGGGGGCCCAGAACTGGAAATCCTGGGGCACAGTAGACAAATGTATCCACTTTTTAATATTAACCAGGGTGAGCTTTGTATCAGGGACATCTGGGGTGCTCAGGTGAGGCCTGTGTGGGAGAACCATCATGCCATCGTCTTTGATGGGAGCAACGGCTCCTTGAATTACTTTCCTATTGCTTTGTAACAAATTACTATAAACTTAGTGGCTTAAAACAAAACCCACTTATTATTCCACAGTTCTGTAGGTCAGAAGTCTAGGTGGGCTTGGCTGGGTTCGTCACCTAAGGTCTCAGGGGGCCAAGGTCAAGGTGTTGACTGGGCTTGGCCCTTACCTGGAGACCCAGGGAAAAGTCCACTTCCAAGCTCTGTCAGGTTGTTGGAAAATCAGTCCCTTCCGACTGTAGGTCTGAAGTCCCTGTTTCCTTGCTGGCTGTCAGCCGGAAGTGGCCGCCAGCTCTTCTAGGCTTGTCCACATTCTCTGTCACATGGCTCCCTCCCTCTTCAAAGCAGTAATAGTGCATGGAGTCCCTCGCATGCTTCCACTCTCTCTGACTTCCCCCTTCTGCCTTTCTTTTCTCTCAGCAGTTGAGGAGAACCCTATGCTTTTAAAGGCTAGCGTGATTAGGTTAGACCTATCCAGAAAATGTCTGAATTTTAAGGTCAACTGACTTGCGAATTTAATTACAACTGCACCATTTCTTTATAGTAGTGCCTAGGTTTCTATTTAGTTGAATAATCAGGGGACAGGAATTTTTATTTTTTCTGTTTTTCCTGGGGGCATCTTTAGAATTTTGCATTCCATGTTTTTATTAGTCACTACTTGGCCTAGCAAGCAGCATCCTAACTTTCACCTTGTGCCTGTGTTCGCTAAGGAAATGAAGAATTAATCTAATAGCTGCTTGTAGAGCTCTAATCAATTGTGTTTCTCGTGGTTTCTTCACAGTTCAGTTTGTGAACACTCAGTTCATAGTCCATTTAATTTACTCTTTTAGAACAACTATGGAACACCTTGATTTATCCAATGTGATTCGGTGTCTTGGTTCTGTAGGGTTGACTGAGATTGGACTCGTGTGTAGATGAAGTTGGAGTTGCTTCGTGGTGTGTTGGGGACGTTCCCATGCATCTCTCTGATTTGCATCTATTACTGCCCAATGCCTCCCTGGAGAGTATCTGACAAGTGGCAGTTTGCAGTCTTTTCTTGAATTTCTGGCTTCCCACCACTCCATAAAGTAAGCCTTTCCTCTAGAGTCAGATGCAGACGTTACAATACTCTTACTCAAATTGAGCCCAAATCTGCTTCCTATCAGTCTCAGTTCTGGTACTACATACATACAGTAGACTATTCTAACAGTTCTTTTTTTCCTTATTATTCTATTTTCAGTTTCGCTATTTTCTTCTTTGCTAGGAAGCAGCATATGTTTTAGTCCGCTGAGTTTCAGGTCATTAACCTCTCTCTCAAACAAAAATAAAGACTGCCCTTCCTAGACTTTTCCCTCCTTCACATATGTCCTTAACATTGTTTTAATGCATATTTCAGATGGAGAACTGCGCGGGCTGTGTCATGGTAAATAGCGGATGCAGATCATAAACACCCGGAAACCTCAGCGCACAGGGAAGAATGTGTTTCGCTGAGCTGGATGGGTTCCTCTGTCCAACTTTCAGGATTGGAGCATACTCTGGTTTGAGGGGAGGTTGTGAGGAATACACCCAGATGACATGACCAGGGCAGACCTTGTGATGACCCAACATCTGCCCATGCAGAGGCATTCTGGGGTGGCAGAAAACCAAGGATTCTAACAGTGAATGAGCACAAACCTCCATTTTTTGTGTGTAGAATGAGGTGAATGGTTAATTGTGACCCAGAGGCTGAGGTGATCTGGAAAATTTCAGTGCCTATTTGCATCACAAACAGGCCTTGAAATATAAATGTACATAACATTTTGTGTATTCTAAAATGATTTTAGTTAAAGTAGATGGCTTGCATTTCAGATATAGTCAGGACTGCAGGGGAGGGAAAATATGTAATCCAATGACAATATTCCATGTTCATGCAGTCTCAGCTGATGTCACCCTGGGCTGTGAGTAAAATGGCCTTAGCACCCCATTGAACATCGTGTTGGAAATTAAATGTCTCCCCCAAGATTTCTGTGAATTCCTGGGGGTTCTCCTCTCATGGGCATGTCTGATGAGTGCCTGTCCCTGGACCCTCACCTTTCTTCAATCTCATTTCCCATGACTGTTCCATTCCTTCTGCTCTGTGCTTATCCAGCTCGAAAAGTTGGTACCATCCCCTGGCTTTCCCCCAAAGTACCCACACAATGCATTTAAAAATCTAGATTTTATGGGAACGTTGGGGAGAAGAGAAGCTGATTTATAGTAATATCAATAATTTAAATTGGGATATATGCTGTCCCTGTTCTTAAATATCCTTTAGTTACCCTGTCATTGGGAATTTCTTACTGGCCACTTTCCTGTAGAGCCAACCTCCTTCCATATTTCTTTGCGTTTTCTCCCTTCCCATCTCTTCTCCTCTCTTCTCCCCAAGTTCCTCCAATTCCTGTTCATTTTTCATATAAAACGATTTAGCTATCAATTTGACCCAGGATCATCTTCTAGACCATGACTTCAACTTCTATACTCAAAGGAGCTTTCCTAAACACAGTTCTGACACTATACAGAATAAACCTAAACACAGGCAATTCCCTTATTGGACACTCTTCAAATAAAACGATTTTCACCCACTTTACATTATTTATTACCCTAAGGAAATTTATTGTAAAATTGCATGACTACTGGTGCTATAATGGTTGGTATATTGTTCTCCCCCAAACCATGAGCTTTTCTAGGGCTGAAACCTTCTGCCTCATTATCTTTGTATGTGCAGCTGTTCATAGCCCCTCAGCATGAAAGAGATGCTCACAATATATTAAAAGTGACTTGGCCAATGTTCTGTTTCTTGATCTGCATGGTGATTATATGTGTGTGTTCAGTTTGTGATCATTAAGTGAACTGTGCACTTATGATTTGTGTACTTTTATGTACACGTGTTCTATATCAAAACATATGCTTTGTAAGAAGTACATAAGATGGAAAGTTGTGACAGTCTGGAGTTTGTGAACTCCCAGTGAGGAGCTTCCCCCAATACCGAGCTGATTCTCCAAAGGCGGTAGTGGGTTGGCTGCCTTCTCTCGGGATGTGTGGCTCTGTGTGAAACAAGCAAAGTTTGCGTTGTTTCCCTGTGACCCTCCCCTATCTGTACCCATATCACTGCCTGAGCCTGCCCTTCACAGCCCCAGAACCTGGTACATTCTTTGATGTCAAACACTTTGCTCATATCCAATTCTCCTGAAGCTTAGAGGTATTCATTTATTTTCTTTTCTCAAGAGCATCATTATTATCATTATTATTATTATTGTAGGGATTCGCTACACCCCTATCCGAGGTTGGGGGAGGATGGGCTTATACAGGGTGCCATCTCCAGAGCCTGCTGTCTGCTTCACCTCGGACAGGAGTTCTCAACCTTGGCTGCACTTGAATCACCTGGGAGCTTTATCAACTATTGAGACTTGGGGCCCTATCCCTCGACCCCAAGAGATTCTACTGTAATTGGTCCCAGCGTACTGATTTTAAAAGCTCCCAGGTGATTCTAATGTGCAGCTGAGGTGGGCAGCAGCTGATCCTGATTTAACCCCCTGGTGGACCTTATGGACAGGGATCTCAGCTGGAAATGAAGGATGAGAAGCTGCGAAGTAGCATCTGATTTTTAGCACTACTTGAGATGAGCTTCCTGCTGAGCCTGCTGGAGAATCAGATATTCCTGCTGAATCATGTCATAATGGGTAAACAAGTCTCTTATCTCTTGTGGAATCCTCACCCATGGACCAAATAGAGCTGAGTAGCGTATAGCACAGAAGTTCCCTTTAGATGCATAAACCGATCCTCTATTTCTTTTGCTATTTTTATCTAGAGCATGGCTGAACAGTCAGGAACCATGCAGGCATGAATATATGGTATTTGTCCATATATGATTGGCTCTACTTACAAGGTGGGAGGACAGCTCCCTGGAGATGGTGGGGCTTCAGATCCAGAGTCCAACAAGACATCAGGGGAGGGCCGCCCCATTACAGGGGAACTTGTGGGAAGGGGAAGCATTCAGGAGGCGAGATGGATGGGGGAAGATGAGGGTTCCTCAGGAGAGGAGACCCCCGGCTTACCCGGCTCTTCAACATAAGACCCTGAGAGCCGGGCTGACATTCTATATCTGACCATAGGCCTTTACTTGAGTCTAAGACCCGTCAGATCCTGCCGCTTCCGTCAAGCAAAATGTGTCGGACAAGACTGTCTTGTGAGCAAGGCCTAGGCCAGGCCTGCTGTCAAGGGCCACTATTGGGACCAACTGTAGGAGCTGGAGAAGGAACCAAAAGGTGACAGAGTGCTGGCCGTGGGAGTGCAGAGAAAGCCTAGGATTTCATCAACTCTCAGACCTGATGTCAGGTCTCTGTCAACTCTTTTCTTCCTTCTTGTACCCCATTTTCTAGTTATGAAGCAATTCACCTGTCCCCTAGAGACTGGACTGCTTTTTCAGTCAGTAATGTCTGAGATTTCAGGAATGTAATTCCTCTGTCCTTCACACACCTGGCAGGGGTCAAACTTCACCAGCCGATCATTGTGCCTTTGGTGTCATTGAAGACTTGTCAGGAAAGATTGAAATGCTTGTCTGTGGATTTCTGGGATAGGTTTTTAGGCTTATCACCAACCTACCCCTTAAAACCTTCACTCAGCCACGCCACCTACCACTCCATCCCACGTGGCTCCTGGTACTCTGTGGAATTTTTCCTTTTCTATTCCCCCTACCCCTATCCCCAAATTTTCATTTATACTTTGAAAGAACTACCATTTTCCTTCTAAGACTAGCCAGTAAACACCTCTTCTGAGAAGCCATTCCATATTCTTCCTGTGGAACTCCCTGTCTCTCTTATTCATTCCCAGCACAGACTGTTCGTAGCTTTATCATAGTGCAGATTACAGATTGCTCTGAGGCTAACATTTAAGGAGCATTAACAAGGTTGCTCATATAATTATGAGTAAAATTAGTATTACAGTGTTAGTTACATTGTGCTGGGCTATTGACTATCTAATTTATTCCCCTCAACAATTCTATCAGGTGAGTACTGTTATTACACCTATTTTACAGATAAGGAAACTAAGTTTTAGAGATTAAGGGGGTGCAGATATAACATATAAACCTAGACATTCTCCACCTGTCTACCACTGGCTTGGGAGGTCATAGAATGCAGGAATATATTTTTATAAGATTAAAGAATATCTTTTTATGTCCACTAAAATGCCTTGTATTCCTGTTTTTGCATGGCACTATGACCCCGTTCCTGGATATGCATAACATTTATTGGATTGTTTTCTTTGACTTATGTAAATGGAAAACATTCAGACTTAGGAAAATGCAGTAACCAATGGCTCCAGTGAAAACATTTGCTCATTTAAATTGAAACGTACAGTTTTGACCAATGTACATTTTATGTACACTGTACATTTTAGGGCTTCCTCTAGGGTATACGGAAATAGGAAAATATTTTTGTGGGGTTCTTGTCTTTATAAATATTTGAGTCACCCCGAATCAGCATGCCAGCTCCATCTGGCAGCCCAATCTTGTGCAATTCCACTAAAGGAAAACCACCCCAGAGAGTGGAAATGATGGGTTTCAAATAGGAACTGGAGCCCACACAGGACCCAGTTGGGCTCAGGGGGCTCCACCCAGCTGCCTTGACCTGGCCCTCACAGAACAGGGCATAAAAAAATATAGAAAAAAGTGCTCCAAAGCATGGCAAAGCCCTGAGGGAGGGGCCAAGGCAGGATCCTACTTGCCTAGGTCTAAAGTGTGGTGTTGACTAGAAAGATATGAAAGACAAATAATGGTTAATAATTGTGATAGAAAGCTTTATATGCATATATCAGACTCTGCATTCAGTAGGTGCTTAAATACCAAGCTGCATTCAATAGATGCTTAATAAATATCAAGGTATCTTGGTATCATACGAATTATTCTTGAGCTCTATGTTTATAATCAATTTCTTGCTTTTTCACTTACAAGATCCATAACTGGACAAGTAACTGGGTTTTCTGAACCTGTTTCCTCCTGTCTACAATGGGCAGCAAGAGCCCTCTGCCAGGGTCATGTGCAAAAGTGCCATTATGATTATAACAGCCCACATTTATTGAATTTGTATTGTGTGCCAAGCACTGTTCTAAATACATTACATGGATTACCTCATTTATACCTCACAACAACCCCTTGAGATAGGTTTTCTGGTTTTCTTTTTATAGATGAAAAAAATGAGGCACAAAGAGATGACCCCACTTGAACCCATGAGTCCACTGCCAGGGTCATCGTGCTGTATCACCTGGCTCAGCTCTTCCCCACCCCGGCTGCATGGTAGATTTACTTGAGGAGATTTTAAAAGGGCCCAGTGACCGGGCGTCACCCCTTCCCTTCAGGAATTTCAATTTAATGGGCCTGAATTGGGGCACAGGCATCGATCCTTCTTACAGCTTCTCAGGTGATGCTCATGGCAGCCAGAGCTGAGTACTAATAGAGAACAGGCGCACAGTGAACTCGTGTGGAATCTCAATCAGGTGACTCAACCTTGACAATATCAAATGAGCAAATGTGCTTGAGAGCATTTTAAAACCAAGTACTTTAGATATTTAAGAAATTTTCAGTCAAGTAACTATTGTTACCATTGGATATTTGTTAAGCTAGTATTTACCCAGGCCTCTGTGTTCATACCACTAACCGGAGTAACAAATATATGCAGAGCATCCCCTAAGCAGGGGCAGGGCTGGGAGGGCTGAGAGGAGAGGATGGGATACTGAAAGTAGTCTGCTACAGGGGAGAGAAGTATTTTGTCACTGTTAATGTTTAGAACTGCCAGGGCATGGTGATAATATTAAATAAAATACAGATTGACGCTTGGTTGGTTTTATTATTGTTAAAATGCTCTACAAACAATGTACCCCTTATTGCCAGCACCTCGGAGGGACCTCCCCATCCTTCCTCCTTGGTAGCTACCTCTTGGAATGTTAATATTGTTGCTTTTAAGTATGTTGTTAAAAATGATCAATTAAATGTATATATAAATATACAAATAAAATACCCATAATTATATATAAATGATATATACTATATAATGTTAAAATCATACTTATATAAATTATGTGTGTATTTAATTATAATTTTATTTATTCACTTTTGCTAAATAAATATATGAATGAAGTTATATAAACAAAACTATTTCTCACAACTCTTTGAGAAAAGTACCATTATGTACATTTTATAGATTAAGAACTTAACACAGAATTTTTTAAGTCACTTGCCCAGTGCTTGGAAGCTAGTAATAAGTAGAAAACATTTACTATGTGATTTTCCTATATTATTTTTTCGAATCCTTTTAGCAATGCTATGAAGAAGTGCTATTATTAGTCCTTTTTAAGAGAGAGAAGGCACAGGAGAAAGATAAAAGGGGTCAAAGTCACAGGATGTTAATTTTTTCCAGTCTCACCCAACTAGACAGTGGCTGAGCCAGAACTTGGCACAGGTGGTATGTGTCTGATGCTATGTTCTTAAGCTTATGCCATACTGCCTTTTATGTAAGGTACTAAGAGGTGGAACCCAAACATTTTTTCTTAGAATACTGCCCCCTCCTTTTTACCCTCTCCATGATCCTCTTTGATTCTTTCCACCTTATCTTCAACTTCTAGATTCCTACCAATAATGCACATTGGGACCCCATTTAACCTTGTGACATCAGCGCTTTTTTATGGTTCAACCCTGGGTATGTCACTCAACCTGTCAGAAATTGGACCCCCCTGCCTGCCCTTACATCTGCATCTCCTCCTGTGCCGGGGCTTAGTTAGCTGCATAAATGTCCACTGGTCTTTTGCACTTGATTCCCACTTTTCACCTGGGAATTGTTTTACTGGCTCCTGAGGCAGGGACGTGGCTGCAGGGCACACAGAGCTAGCATCCAAGCTCTCTCTCCTAATCCTCCCCTATCTTGTGGCTGCAGAGCACACAGAGCTAGCATTCAAGCTCTCTTTCCTAATCCCTCTCTATCTCTTAAGTACTTCTTTGCTTACCATAGTCCTAAATCCTGTGGATTATAGGATTATGGTACTAGGATTATAGTAGATACTATAGTATTAATACTTACTATAGTATACGACTATAGAAAAGGATTATTGTACTGGGAAGAATTTCAATCTAAATGTAGTGGCTATGCGACCTTGGAGAAGGTAGCAAACCTCCCTCCTAGATCATTTCACGTGTAAAATGGGGTTAATTTAAGACACTGAAAGAGGGAACTAGGTAGAATAATCTGGCAGAAAAGGAATCATTATTATATGGGATAGACTTCCTTGCAGGAGAGAAGGACATATTGATTCTGCCTGTCTTTCCTTCTAGATTCAGTATGAGATGGAAGCCTGCAGTTTGGCGATCTGTTTCATTTCATTTGTTTGGGATTAAAAAGTTAGTATGATCACTATTATGGAATGAATTGTGTTCACTCCAAATTCATATGCTGAAGCCCTAACCACTAATGTGACTGCATTTGGACATAGGGCCTTAAAAGAGATAATTAAGGTTAAACGAGGTTGTAATGGTGGAGACCTAATCCAATATAACCAATGTCCTTAAAAGAAGAGGAGGAGACAGCAGGGATGCCTGGGCACAGAGAAAAGGTCATGTGAGGACGCAGTGAGAAGGCAGTCATCTATAAGCTGAAGAGAGATGAGTCAAGAGAAATGAAAACTGCTGACACCTTTGTCTTGGACTTCCAGCCTTCAGAACTGTGAGAAAATAAACTTCTGTTGTTTAAGCCACCCAATTTGTGCTGTTTTCTTACAGCAGCTGTAGCAAACTGATATAATCACCTTTGCATTACAAATCCTATTCAAAGGTGATTGTATCCAATATGTTCATTTCATCACTGCCTGGCAGCAGCACGCATATGAAAACCATTCAAGGCTAGGCATGGCCATTCTCCAAGTAACTCTCATCATTTCATTATAAGAAAGAAATGATCATCTTAATTTGCATGCAAAGAATTTTATCTCTAATGACCCAAACTGCATAAATATCATCTTTCTGGAAGGAAAAAAATCAGTTTTCTCTTTGTACTGCAAAGAGTGGTCTTCTGTGTCTTTTTCGGGGCCTGACCCTTTAAAAAGACTTTGATGTGTATCCCAATTTTATTTTTGTTATTAAATTCTCTGCCTGGCAGGGATGAAGGTGGAAGCTTATACCATCCTCCCCCTCTTAATTAGACTCAATATTGAGTGACAGATCAAATGATCTAAATTAATAACAATGACAAATTGCCCTCTGATGGCACTTATACATAAAAGGAAACATTTCCATTAAACAAATGTTATGTCATCAAGAAACCCATTAATAGCACTGCCAGTGATCATAGCTGTATAATTTTTCTCATCACTGTTAATAACCAGCAAAGTTATAATTGCATATGAAGCTTAATTAAAATTTTCTATCCTATTAATGAGTGCCAGGCTTCAGATCTCCCTTTAAATGGTCTGTGAAATTTAAACCATATTTCCTGAGGTCCAGGTTCTTAGAAGATATGAGAAGGTATGGATAAAGATGAGATTGGATCATAAAGTCTCAATATGTTGCAATTATTAATCATTGGATATTAAAGATAGAATTGGCTTCATATATTATTTAACTTAGCACCACTATTTTAAGATGATTTTTATTTTATATATTTATATTTCTTA
>NW_012145856.1:3201560-3214208 GCF_000956105.1 Propithecus coquereli
TATTTCAATATAAAGACATATCAAAATTTGTGTTTCTTTAATAACTGGTGAGTTTTCCATTTTTCAAATATATTTGCTTAATACTAATAGTTCCTTTCACAAAGAGAATTTAATTCTGTGCACTGGGAAGCATACAACTCCTCAATTTAACAGGTGACACAACTGAGAAGTGAGGTGATTAGTAAGAGAAGGTGATGTTAAGATAATGACTGTTAGTATAAAATACAGATTTTTAATTTAATACAGGAAATTTTCTATTATAACAAAACCTCCATATTTATGAAATATGGTGTGTCATTCTGTTCCTTATGACTATCATCCTGGAAAGAATGATTATGATATAAATAAAATATGCATCTCATCCTAGATCATCCCTTGTCACTTAATAGACAAGATGAATTCAATGAAAGCCTCTGGATGCTCAGTAGAAACACAGATATCATGGTTCACCTAATCCCAGCCATGCATAGAGCCAAATAAAACAATGCATTTACAATCTAGCCTCATAGGTTTTTTTCTATAATACAGGGATTAATGCATTTAGATGAGTGATAGAGTATTAATGATTGAGTATTAGAAATGGCAGGAAGAGGGGCAGAGACATGATATTTTAGCAATCATGGGTCATCCTGAGCACAGACTTTACCTAGAGAAGTGAGAGATACGAGGCTGGAAAGAAAAGGTAGAGCAGGTGTAATTCAATTCAATTCACAAGTATTGAGTTCCTACTATGCACCAGTCACTGCCCTAGTTACCAGGTTGATGAGAAACATATCAGATAAAAGTCTTGCTTGAGTTCCTAATCAAATAAAGGAGACTATAGTTTAGTGATGAAGATCAGATGCTTTGGAATTAGCCTTGGATTTGAGTCTCAATTCTGATTATATGGGCTTGGACAAGCTACATAATACCTTGGTGTGACTTTTCTCAACTGTAAATTCAGGATAACTATAGAACATAGGTTTGTGGAGAAGCTAACCTAGGATTTTACCCATGAAGAGTTTAATTCACTTCCTCACACATAGTGTACCCACTAAAATGCTAATATTATTTTTAAAGTATCATTAATTGGAGCAACCAAATGTCAAAATGGTTGCAATATATCATTATTAAATGTGACTGTGCAAACACATACAAGATACAGAGTTAGCAAAGAAGAGATCTGGGGATATAGTTACATGGAAAGTAGATTGAATTATTGATACCATTCTTGACCTCTTCTGTGTCCATGGCCTTTGTCATATGCCTTATGTATTTCATTCTTTCTCCATAGGAAAGTTATATTTTCTTGTCCCTTTATTTTGTTTGAACATATTATTTGTCTTGACTAATGGATGTTAGCAAACATGAGGAAAACAGAAGCTCGAACTGCACTTTACAGAATTGTGCATGTTGCTCTTGCACTTCTGTGAAGCCATGAGGACATGTCCTGCTAACCTGATTGTCCCAGGAGGAAGATGAGAGACACACAGACAGATGATGTAGACCCACACATCAGTAGCTTGAAGCAGAGTTACCTAAGTCCAGCTTAAGTCCCAAACTCATGAGCAAGAAATAAATGTTCGTTGTATGCCAATTAGATATGGAAGTTATTCTTTCCACAGTAATGTGGACTGATGCAAGGTTGATGTTCAAGGATGATCCTTTAGAAGAAGTAATTTGTAAATTGGATTTTGAAGGAGGAATAGGTATTTACTAGGAGGAAAAATAGTATAAGGATACTCCAGAAGAAAGAATACATAGTACAAAAATTCTGAGGTATGAAATGCCATGTGTTAGCATGTCAGTATTTAGGCTATGATTGAAGTACATAGGGTCAATAAAAGAATCACAAAAGAAGAGACAATGGACATAAGAGTTAAGCAGAGACATCCTGATAGCGTTTTGTATGTTAAACAATAAATGGAAAAGGTAGTTGAATTATTTAGTAATTTAAATTATGAACTATCTGGGTTGCTTTACTTCTCTGGTGTGTGTGTGTGTGTGTGTGTGTGTGTGTGTGTGTGTGTGTGTTTTAAGGGGCTTAGATTAAATAAACTCTAAGGCTCCTTCCAGCTGTAACTGCCTATGATTTTATGACAAAATAGTATCTTTAAATCTTTGCAAAAGTATTCTCTAGATTTTTCTTTTTTTGTTATGGGATTTACCAATGGCAACTCAATATATCCTGTGGTATCTGAGCGACCAGTTCATAGTAAAAAGTTGTATTTCAGCTCACACATACACGACATCCTAAGGGACATTTGAGTTGAAAAAGAGTGTTTAACTCCACAGCATCCTTTCCTGGGGTTGACTGACATAGAAACACGATTTCTCAATTTTATGTTGGAATAGGTGATCAGATAGTTCTATGATGCCTCTTTCTAGGGTCTTACACAATCCCCTAATGGACTATAAATCTAACTGGATCTACAATGTAGGAATAGAATCCTTTATGAGTTCATGACCATAGATAGCCTATTCTCATTTAGGTTCTCAGGGCAGGATTCTGTAAATCACTGAATTGAATAATTGCTCCCTGAATAGTAAAGTAAACTCATTAGGAGCCCATCAGAAATTAACTCTCATTCTGAAGAGGAGATAAATTGGCCAATTTCCTAGATATTTCCAAAGATAATGGGCACCCTATCAGCCAGCAGCTCTTAAATTTTTTGTCAGAATTTCACTTAAATGAGGCAAAATACAATAAAGACCTTTCTCATTTTCCCAGTTTCAAAGGTAGAAAAAAATTCTTTGTTTAATTGCAAAGAAATGTTACCATAGAAGAAAATTTTGGAAGGAATTATATATCCATCTTTTAGCAATGGTGGTGGGTGGGAGTGATGCATCATCTTTTACCTGCAAAATACATGTAACATAAAGTCTAGTTATTTGAATTACCAGCAAAATATCCTGATAAACATATATACCACTATGCATGGTAGATTTAAAAAATACCCCACAGCAAACACAATCCATAATTGTAAAATAAAACTCATAGTGTTTTAAAATTGAAAAGCAAGAATGTCAACAAGTGAAAGCCACGACGTATGGAGATAACATTGATGATGCATTGACAATCTTGTCTGATCATATTACTGAAGATCTGCATGTATATATTGACATCAGGATCTTCACAGAATTGCCAAGAATTGCAAGGCAGAGAGACTTTGCAGAAGTAAGCTCTTATAATGCCCTGGTTCTTATCTGAATTTCTACTAACCTTTCATAACTAACTTAGGAGGGCAGTTGTCAGCCATAAGTCACATTCACCATTACAAACATGAGTCTGCTATAGGATTGCCTATCATTCATAGCAGAATTGAAAAGAAATTTGTAGCCAAGGAAGAGGATATCATGAGTTCTGTTATAGACTAATTGCCTGATGCTTACTGGCCTCGATTTTTATAAGGAAGCTTTGGTATTGTGTATGAGACTATTATATAAATAATATGTTTTAGTGTAAATAGATTTTATTTCTCTCAATAGATCACTTAGTGCCAGGAATTAGGAATTTGGGGACTCAGTCAAGTACTTACCAAAGATATGTTTTCTTTCTTTTTTTTTTAAAACAGCTTTATTGAGGTGCAATTGATATTAAAACAACTTTGCATATTTAATGCATATAATTTGATGTTTGGACATATATTAAACAAATACTCATGACACCATCACCACAATCAAGCCAATAAACATATCTACCACCTTCCAAAATTTCTTTGTGTCTTTGTTTCTTTGTGTGTGTATTAAGAACACAACATGAAATCTATCTTCTAACAAATTTGATGTGTACAATACTGTATCATTAACTATAGGCACTGTGATGAATAAATTCTCCACAACGTAGTCATCTAGCATAACTGAAACTTTGTGCACATTGAACAACTCTCCATTAATACAGTCATCACCTGAGACAGAGGAAGAGACCATCACTAATTACTCAACTAAATATCAGAAATTTTTTACCTATGCTATCATGTTTACACTTTTAACCAGTTTATGAGATATTTATTATTTATCCCAATTTATAGATTGGGAGGCAAAGGCTCAGAAAGCTAATTAATTTGTTTGAGTTTATACAACTAGTAAATAATGGAGCTGGGATTCAAAACAGCATCTTTTTGTTTCAAAGGCCTGCTATTTTCACATCATTGTCAGAAAGGTTACAGACATCCTTCCCCAACATTTAGGACATATACTTTCCAAACACTCCCGCCATCAGTGTGATAGATTTTCCCATAATCCTATCCATGGGCTGGGGACTACAGCAGCATGACCTGTAGGGCGATGATGAACGACCCACATTAAGCTTTAGCATATGATGTGAGTGTCTCATGAGATTTTTGGAAATAGAATTTACTAATTTCAGCCTCCCCATGTGGTAACACAAAGAAAAAATGTTTTGTCTGTCTTCTTTTAAAAAAATCAAAGCAGTGGAGAACTTGGTAAGTATCATCAACTAATCCTTTGAAAAGAAGACCAATGAGAGAAACACTTAGCTTCCTGGGGATATGATGAAATTTCAAAGCCAGCAATATCACATTTTATCTCCCCTAATCCCGTAGGTCTATCTCACCCAGGAATGTCACTGGAGAATGCTGATGTTTTTGGGAGCAGAATATCAAAGAATAGGCAATGAATAAGTCATAAAAGTGAAGAGACTCCTTAGCCACTTTGCTTTTGGAGTATGATGCTCCAGGGGCAGCTCTACAGTGAAGACAGGTGAAAATAAATATCTCGCTCCTGTGAGCATAGCACTAGGAGCCCTGCCAGTAATTTATGTGCATAAGTGTCTATAATTACACATGTTCATACATATTCATTCACATGCTCCTAATTTTAGAGAACAGAGAAGTGAATAAATTGATTAGTAATTTGATTATATTTGATTCAGCTGGCCCTCCATGTTCCCTATAAAGGTCCCAGGGTAAGTTTCCACTAATAGAGAATTCAGCCAGAGACCTTGGGGAGCAGTAGATTGATGATAGAGTAATTGAGTCATTTGTTTATTAAGCATTTTATTTATTTAACAATTATGCCCTACTATACCCAGGTACTGTGTTAGGTACAGAAGACACCCAGTTTGATAAGTGATTGGACCTGCAACTTCTACCTCTGTGGGGAAGTTAGTCTAGTAACTAAGGCACTGACTACAGGACAATGTGGCCACATACTACAGGTATCAAAAACAGGCTGGAGTATCAGGAATGATTTTCTAGAGATGGAGAAGACTGTGCTGCTTTTTGAAGGAAGGTTAGGAGTTATCTGGATGATGAAGCATTGGAAGGCATTCCAGGTAGAGAAACAACAATAAAAAGAGTCTTACATTTCTAGCAATTTTGTACCGTTAGCAGGGAATGAGGAGGGTGGTTGAAAAAGAGGCTCCAGTTGCCAGGAAAGGTCAGATGGTGAATGGCCTTTTGTGATAAGTTAAAGAGTTGTGGTTTATCTCTCCTAAAAACTAGAGTGAGGCCTGGGAAGGTTTTAAGGGGTGACAGACTAGATTTCCATCTCATAAAGGGCAGTCAGGTTTCTCTGTAGAGGGTGAAATGGATTTGGCACAGACTCTGGGCAGGTAGTTGCATTGGAAAGCTATTGGAGAGACTCACACAGGAAACGATGCAGCTCAGAGCTTAATTCATAACAGTAGAGACAGCGAGAAGAAGGGTAAGATTTGGTAGATAAGAGGCAGGTGAAAATTGTACAACTTGGAGATATTATGGTAAATAAGGGGGATGTGGGGTAACCCAGCTTCTGTTTAGGCAATTGGAGGATTGGGATGCTGTTCATGAGGAGAATTCAATGATAAGGACAGTTTCGGGGAGCAATGTGTATCTAATTAGTTTAGGGATGTGATAAATTAAGAAGAGAAGTCACAGAATTCATGTGGAACTGAGGCTTAGCCACACTATCAAACTACCAACAATCAGCACACAGGATATAATCTATTTTTCATTCTGGCAGAGGGCTATTTTCAGACATCTGTTCCTTTGGACATGCCTTTGCTTCTACTTGGAATGTCTCATCCTCTTTCCTTTCCCTCCTCCCCAGACAAGCACATACTTCAATGTTAAGGATTGTCTCAAATGAGACTTTCCCTGTGAAGGCTTCAATCCTCCTACCTCCCCATCCACAGCCCACTTCACTGCCATCCTCACTGCCCTGGAAGAGCTAAGTGCTACCTGTCCTTTAGTCCTCATCACATTACATAGTCAGTATATGTGCACATGTTTGTCTCTCCTGACACACTGAGAGCTCCCTGAAGGCAGGGGGAATCCATCCCTTATTCACCTTTGTAACCTCAGCACCTAACAGGGCCCAACACCTAAAGGGCCCCCAACAAATGTTTATTGAATTGTATTCTCTCTCAGTCAGTTCTCCCCTTTCCTTGAATCCTTTTCTTACTGGGCATCCTAGTCTCACAGATGATGGGTCCATAGCTTTCCAAGTGAGGGGGAAGGGAATTACACTTGATTTGCTTGTTTACCTGGTAGCTCTTCCCCTGGGAAATGGTGGAGTGGGGTGGCATAGAGCTCAAATCTTTTTCTCACATTGGGTGGGAGGGATCCTATAAGAAACCATTAGGGCAGAAAACAACACTCTTCTAGTTTGATACAATTCATTCCCCTGCTTCCAGTTTCCTGGATCTCTGTGCTTGGCAAGCAGATGTAGTGACAGAGATCTCAGGAGCAAAGGCATCTCTCTGAGCCTGGCCTTGGGAGACACAGACTCAGCCTTTATGACTTACAGCTCAGGTGATAGGCTTCCCCTTGTAGAATTCTGACTTGAAACCTTACTGAACTACCATTTTAGAGTGCCAGTTTTCCCCAGCTCCACCTGGCTGCCCATGAAGATCACCTGCAGAGGAGCCCACTAAGTTTTCAAACTAAAGCAAACGCATCTGGACCCTACTGGTAACAACAACTTGCTTGGCTGCAGCAGGTTGTCCCTACACAAAGTCTAGTCTTGGGTACTCTCTGCCTAACAATCAAAGACTTGGAGGTGAGGAGCCCTGGGTTGATGACAGCAGGCTCTAACCCTGCCCACGCACCCAGTCCCACAGATACTGAGTCTTCCTAACCAACCATTCTTCTACTTGGGGTTAGGTTTTTGGGAGGATTAGACCATTTGGCACCTCTGTCTGCCAGTTTCTCATAGAGAACCTGTGCTCTTGGGGGTTCAGTTGTAAACTCAACCTGTTTTTGAGGTGTCCCCAAACTGTGCCTACTTCAGGTATCTCAGCCTCATGACTGAGCTTTGCTTCTTATAATAGATTATATAATCCCTGACTCTGTTCAATAACCCTATTCCCTCTTATTGTCATAACTGCTTCAATGTTCTTTCTACCTTCCTGCTTTGGCCTGAGTATTCCTAAGACTCTCATATCTTTTCACACTGTAAAAACTGACAATGCTCTGGGAACTCTAATCTTGGCTTCAGCATGACGTCCTCCTGCCATCCTGATCGTATATCATCTCACCTTCCCCCAACCACACCCTGGACAGGGCTGTTCCAAGGGCTCTGTCAGTTTACACTGGCTTCTGTTTGCTTGTGTTCTCTCTGCTACTGCAGAAGCCTCCAACAACAGGCAGAGCAGCCAGTGCCAACACCTGCCTCTTTTCTTTAGATATACAATAGCCACCATTTGTTGTTGGTTCATTTATTACCCTGGAGTTTGTGGAATGAATGTATGAAGAGAGAGCAGAGGCATTTGTTCTGGAAGGGAGCCAGGGAAGCTGATTCTGTCATCTCTTCCTTCCTGAGCCATGCTGGGCAGAAGCCAGGCTGCTTAGCTTAGAGGGGTATAGAGAACATCCAAATGACAGGCATAGGCTGTGGAATTACACTGCCAAGACCCAACAGCCTGGGCTTTAGGAAAGCCTCTAGGAGGTGTGCAAAGACAATAGGGAAATGGAGAAATCAGCTGGGCCTGAGACAACATAGAGAAGGAGATGTTAAGAGGGACAGACATGTGGATTTACTTTGCTCGAGATGTATTTGCCAAGACCATGCTGAGTTTCAGAGCAGTACAGGTTCACAGAAACTCAGAGCTGGGAAGATTGTGAGATCATGTTAGAGAAGGTGACATGGGACAGGTGGGCAACCTAAATAAGTTAATAAGTAGGGATGATGGCAGGCAATGGGTGGTACCTTCCCACACAGACATTGGTACTGTGCAGTAAGTTGGTTCAGTATTGTGAGATCTTCACAGTTTTCAAGAAAAGCCAGAAAGCCAGATTTTATGTGAATTTTTATGACTGCTAAATGGTATCAAATAATTAAAATTGTTTTTAAACATAGGAAAATCAAAACACATCTTTGTGCTGGATGTAGCCTCCAATCTAAATGGATCCTGAAATAGGTGTAATAGCTGAGGCCCAGGGAATAAGTGGATTTCTCATACACGCACACACCCTTCTCCTAAAAAATGATCTTAAAATGAATTTATAGGGCCTATGTGAGTAAAATAGCAAATCTTTACAGTGATGCATAAAAGAAGATGGGGACAAATGCTCATGCAAGAGAAACCATATTGTAACAGATGTCCCCCAAGTTAATCTATAAATTCAGTGGCTTATTTCCAATTCAGTACATTAATAGAATACTAGTAAAAATCTCAATCACATTTTGGATGTGGTGTAGGGGAGCTTATAAAACAATTCTCAGTTTCATTTGGAGAAATGAAGTACTACCTGCTAAATATATTCAGAATCCAATCACTTCTTTCTACCTCCTTCAGTACAAGCATCCACATTCCTCGTGTGGATCATTGTAACAAGCTTTGCGCTTTGATCCTTTCTCCTTTTGGTCTGTTTCCGACACAGCTTCCAGTGTAGTCCTGTTAAAATGTAAGTTAGATCATGTCACCTTCCTGATCAAAATCTTTCAATGGATTCCCATCTTTTAGAGGGTAAAAACAAAATTTTCCCAGTGGCCTTCAGTGACCCATATGATCTGAACCCTGCTACAGGACTTTCTTCTCTCCTACTCCTCTATTGCCCACTTAGTCTAGGAACACTGTTCTCCTGGTGTTCTTCAAAGACACCCTGTATGTTCCAGCCTCAGGGCTTTTGCACTTGCTGTTATTGCTTCCTGGAATGCTTTCCCTCCAAATGTCTACATGGTCCACTCTCTCACATCCTTTGGTATTTACCCCACATGTCACCTTCTCAGTGAGACATTTCTTGTCTATCCTATTTAATATCCTAAGCCTCTTCCCTCAGATACCAATTACTATTTTACTCTGCAGTAATTACTAATATCATGCTTTCAGCATACTATATATTTTATTTTTGTAAACTAATTAAGGACAAAGAGTTTTATCAGTTTCGTTTATTGCTGAATTCTCAATGCAAGTGCTTGGCTAATAATATGCACTCAATAAATATTTATTGGATAAATAGTGAAGAGAAACTTATACTATAAGACACTAAAATTTACTTTAAAGCTAAAATAATTTAAAGGGCATGGAATAAGTGGAATAAAAGAAAAAAAAATCCCAGGAGAGACAGATTCTAAATAACAATTTAGAATATATTAAAAGTGGCATATTTCTTATGTAGGACTGGTAGAATCTGAAGACTCATTTCAATCAATGGCATTAAGTGAACTAGCTAGGAAAAAGGATGAATCACTATTCTATAATATGTATACATCAAAATATATGACAGATGGACAAAATATTTACCTAAAAATGATCTTAAACCACAAAGAAAGGCCTAGGCCAAGATGGGTTTATTGGTTAATTCCACCAAACATTTGAAGAAGAATTAATATAATTCTTTAAAACTCTTCCAAAAAATAGATGAGGAAGGAACACTTTTTAACTCATTCTATGAGATCCGTTTTACTCTGATACAAAAACCAGACAAAAACATTGTAAGAAAATAAAACTATAGACAAATATCTCATAAACAAGATTATGCACCATGACCAAGTGGATTTATCCCAAGAATGCAAGGGTGTTTAACATCCAAAAATCAATTAATGTAACAAATCTTACTAATAAAATAAAAGACAAAACCAACATAGTAATCTCAAAATACACAAAGCT
This sequence comes from Propithecus coquereli, assembly GCF_000956105.1. Lineage (NCBI taxonomy): Eukaryota > Metazoa > Chordata > Mammalia > Primates > Indriidae > Propithecus > Propithecus coquereli. The sequence goes on from NW_012145856.1 coordinate 3,211,594, forward strand.
TTGACAAAATCCAATACCTTTTAATGACAAAGCACTCAAAAAACTAGGAGTATAAGGTATTTTCCTCAACTCGATAAAGGGCATCTACAAAAATCTCTACAGCTCACATCATATTTACCCATGAAAGACTAGATGCATTACCCCTAAAATCAAGAAGAAGACAGAGATGTCATATTTTATCAATACTATTTAACATTGTATTGGAGGTTCTAGCCAGGGCAATTAAACAAAAAACAAAGAAAAAAAAAAGAAATTAAAGGCATATAGATTAGAAAGAAAGAAGAAAAGTTATCTCTATTTGCAGATGATACAATCTTGTGTATAGAAATCCTTAGCAGTCTAAACTATTAGAATTAATAAACAAGTTCTGCAATGTGGCAGTGTACAAGATCAATATGCAAATACTAATAGTATTTGTATAACCTTGCAATCAACAATCTGAAAGTGAAATTAAGAAAATGATGTAATTTATAGTAGCACCAATAAGAATTAAATATTTAAGAATAAATTTTAAAAAAGTATTACAAGACTTGTACTCTGAAAACTACAAAACGTTGTTAAATGAAATTAAGGAAGCCCTAAATAAAGGGCACAACATCTTATGTTCATGGATCAAGAGACTTAATATTGTTCAGATAGCAATCCTTCCTAAATTGATCTACAGATTCAATATAATCCCTATCAAAGTCCCAGCTATCATTTTAGTAGAAATTAACAAGCTGATTCTAAAATTTGTATGGAACTACAAAGGACCTAGAATAGCCAAAGCCATCTTGAAAAATAAGTACAAAGTTAGAAGAGTCATATTTCCCAATTTCAAAACTTACGACAAGTGGACTGGCACAAGGGTAGTCCTAGAGATCAGTACAGTAGAACTGAGAATCCGGAAGTAAACCCTTACATATATGATTAAATTTTTTATTGTAGTAACAACATTTAACATGAGATCTACATTTTTAACAAATCTTTAAGTGTATAATACAGTATTGTTAACTATAGGTATAATGTTGCACAGCATGTTTCTAGAATTTATTCATCTGGTATAACTGAAACTTTACCCATTGAATAACGACTTCCTGTTATTAACAACGGCCCTGACAACCATCGTTCTACTCTCTGCTTCTATGAATTTGACTATTGTAGACACCCCATGTAAGTGGAATCATGCAATATTTGTCCTTCTGTGACTGGGCTTGTTTCACTTAGCCTGTTTTCAAGGTTTATCCATATTGGTGTATATTGCAGGATTTTCTTCTCTCCTAAGGCTGAAAAATATTCCACTTTATACCACATTTTTTATCCATTTTCTATCCATGGGCATTTAGGTTGTTTCTAAATATTGGTTATTGTGCTATATCAATTTTTGACTAAGGTGCCAAAACTATTAATTAGGAAAAGAATATTATTTTCAACAAATAGTGCTGGGATAACTGAATATTCACATGAAGAACGGAAGTTGGACCCCTTCCTTGCACCACACACAAAAATTAACTCAAAATGCATCGAAGACCTAAATGTAAAAGCTAAAATTATAAACGTTTTAGAAAAATAATCTTTATAATGTTGGTTTTGGCAAAGCTTTCTTGCATAACACCAAAATCACAAGTGACAAAAGAAAAAGATAGATAAATTGGACTTCCTCAGAATTAAAAACTTTTATGCTTTGAAAGACATCATCAATGAAGTAAAAACACAATCCACAAAATAGGAGAAAATATTTCTAAGTCATATTCTGATAAGGGTCTACTATCCAGAATATGTAAGGAATTCTCAAAAGATGAATAACTCAAATAAAGGTTAAAACATCTGAGTAGACATTTCTTCAAAGAAAATATATAAATACAAATGGTCAATAAACACATGAAAATTTATTAAAAATCATTAGAAGTTGAAGCGAGGTGCCACTGTGTATATACCAAGATGGTCATAATAAAGAAGACAGGTAATAACATTGTTGATGAGAATGTGAAAAAATTGGATCCTTCATACTTTGCTGGTGTGACTATAAAATGGTGCAGCTGCTTGGAAAAAAGATTGGTAGTCCTTCAAATTTTTGAACACAAAGTCACTGTGTGACCCAGCAACTCCACTCCTAAGTATATATCCAAGAGAAGTTAAAACCTAAGACCACACAAAGCTTATACACAAACATCCATAGCTACAATATAGCGCAAAGAAACCAAATGTCCATCAACCAATGAATGGCTTAAGAGAAGACACTTTATCCATACAATGAAATACTATTAGTTAATTAAAAGGAATGAAATATTGATTCATGCTAAAATGTGGATGAATCTTGAACACGATGCTAAGTGAAAGGAGACAGCCACAAAAGACCAATATTGTATAAATCTATTTATATGAAATGTTCAGCTGAGGAAAGTCTCTTGAAACAGAAAGTAGCTTAGTGGTTGCCTAGGTCTGGGATGGGATGGTGCACGTATGTGGAGGGGGGGTGAGTTGCAAATGACTGCTAAAGGTTATGGAATTCCTTTTTTGAGTGATAAAAATCTTCTAAAATTGATCATGGTGATGGCTGCACAACCCTTTGAATATATTAAAAACTATAAATTGTGCATATTAAATAGATCATTTGTATTACATGCGAATGATAT